>NC_038242.2:18533042-18734455 GCF_000004515.6 Glycine max | reverse complement strand
TATTTTTTATTCTTAAATTATCTTTGAATATATATATATATATATATATATATATATATATATATATATATATATATATATATATATATATAACTATTTTTATTTCCCTGGCAAACCTTCAAGATATAATTGTTGTCACTTTCCTTAAAAAAAAAATTGTTCTCACTATTTTCTTTAGTTACTTTTTTATATAAAAAATGTCTCTTTTTAAACTAATATATATATATATATATATATATATATATATATATATATATATAACAAGAAAAAGCACATTTAATCGCTTATTATTATTATTATATGATAAAAACTACTCTTTACGCATTTAAATATAACAAAAAATTATTTCATCCTAACTAAAAAGTTTATTAACAAGATTTAATTGCACCAATACCAGCTAAAAAGAACCAAGTTATTTTTTTAAAATGTCCTTCAATCAAATTTGATATAAAACAAGAAGAATGAGTCATTGAAATTAAAGATATTTTAGAGATAAACTCATTAAATAAAGTAAAATTAATTGATATTTATTCATATTTAAAATTCAACTCCAAACTATTTTTTTCCTTATATTTAAAGCAGGAAGAGTAATATTTTTTATATAATCAATTGACATTTATGTTGGCTCAATATTTATTTTTTAGTATCTTTTATATTCAAGAAAATTTTGGCCATTTTTTTCGCCCAAAATAACACTTTGGACAATTCCATTTCGTTATTTTATTCTTCATTCATTTAATAAATAATACTAATCAGTGAAATCCATATTTGTTATTAGTGACCGGGAAAGGATAATGAATTTTAATGATGTAATTGTGAATATTTTACTTCATACATTGAATTAATGGGTGATTATGTATTTATTTATTATATGATATATAGTACTATTTTTTATAATCTTTTTTTTTTTGCTGAGTGTTTTTCATATAATCAATTGACATTGATTGTGGGTTAATATATAAAAAATAAAGAAATTATTATTATATATATCATAAAAACAATTCAATTAAGGAATTATATCTTTTAATATAAAGCAAGAAAATTTTGGCGCACTTTTTTGGGTCAAAATAAGGGTACTTTAGAAAATTCTTTTATAGTTAGTTAATTTTTCATTCATTAAATAAATCATACTAATTGGTGAGATGTTTCAACAAAGAAAATGTTTAAATATATTTTTGATCCTTCAAATTAGTGTTTTAATAATTTTTGTTCCTGTATTTTTTTTTCTTCTATTTTAGTTATTTTAAAATATGTTTATTTTATTTTTTATCTTTAAATTATTTTAGATGACATTTTTTTTTACTGTTCAAAATATTATCTAAAACACTCTAAGGATGAAAAATAAAACAAACATATTTTGCAAGTACTAAAACAAAAAAAATTATAGGAACGAAAATGAAAAAAATATTAATTTGTAAGTATTAAAAATTTATTTAAACAAAAAAAAAAACATTACTCCATACATTTAATAGAATTTAATTTTTAAATACACATTTAATATTAGTGATTGGGGAAGGGTAACGAATTTTAATGGTGTCACTAGTGAATAGTAGTATTTTACTTCATACATTCAATTAGTCGGTTATCACACATTCATTTATTATATGGTATAAATTACTATCTATATACTCTATCTAATAAAAGAGAAGGCCATGGAAATTTCTGTTGTGCCCATACCTGAGAGCTTGACATGTAGCTCATTTGTTGGTTTTTTGGGCATTTCCATGTGAGACTTCAACCTCTGTTGGTTGCTCCACGTGCCTTCTTCTACAGCCTTCTCCCGTCATGTCCTTACCAACTTGAAACCTGCTTCCTCTGTTTGCATCATTTCCTCACCAACTTGCTTCCTCCGTTTGCTTTCTTTCTTCTTCATTTTTGTGGTCCGTCTCTTCCATCTTCATTTGCAATTTTTGCTTTTGTTTTCTGTTGAGTTTTCCGGTTGCTGAGGTTTCCCATTTTGCGTTTGCCACACGAATAAAGGTTTTACTTTTGTTGTTGTGCATTTTTTTCAGGGTCAAGGTTTTACTTTTCTTTTCTGTTATGCATGTTTTCTTGGTAATTTATAGTTCTTTGTTTCATGTTTCTTCTTTCTTATTGATTTTTCCACTTTGTTTTTTGTTCCTTTTTTATCTTCCCGCTTACCAAGTTATCAAGGAAGAAGCATCCTGCACGCAAGTTTTTTTTCCCTTTTGCTGTTGTGCATGTTTGTTTCGGTACTATTTGTCTCTATTTGCAAGGTTTTAATTTTATTTGTTGTTATGCATGTTTTCTTCTTAACTAATAGTCATTTTTTCTTACTGATTTTTTCATTTTATTTTTGGTTCCTTTTTTATTTTCCCGCTTATCAGGCTATCGACGAAGAAGCATTCAGCAGACAAGTTTTTTTTCCCTTTTGTTGTTATGCATGTTTGTTTCATTACTATTTGTCTCTATTTGTAAGGTTTTAATTTTGTTTGTTGTTATGCATGTTTTCTTCTTAACTAATAGTTATTTTTTCCTGTTGTGACATTCATCTTGGCTGCCTGATGGTATTTAAGAATGGAATTATGCATGCTTTACTTTTTCAATAATATCTCTCTTTTCTTTTTCTTGGCTAATATATTGTCTGCCTCAGATTTATTATTTTTGAAAAGTAATGATTTTTAGACACTCCATTCTCCTTAATTTTATTTTGTTTTTTACAATCATTCTCCTTAAAATGTTTGTCAATATCTTTCATTTTTCATTATTGTTGTATCACATAATATCATCTTTCATAGTTATGTTTGTGTCTCTGTCAATAACATGATCATTAATATTGTTATAGATCTCTATTTTAAAAATAATTTTCTCCTGAAGTGGATCGATTGTCCATTTAGTTTGTTGTTGTGCTCTGTTCTAGATTGACCCCTAAAGTAATTTTTAGATTTTAGAGTATTGATAATTCTGTTATTTTAAGTAATATTTGTTTGACTTTGGCAGCTTAAGATTATTAGTGATATTGTTCATGTTGGTCTATTTTGTAGTCTCCCAAAGATGTCCTACTAGAGGAAAAAGCTCTCATATACTTGTCTTCAGTGAAGATCTTTTCTTCATTTACCTTCTTCCACCCATCATCTTCAATGTCGGGTTAGTTCACCACTCTTGCTTCTTTTTTATTATTTTCCTTATTCAGCTTTCATTTACATGTTGAACTATATAATTTAAGTTGCATTATGATTTGTTGGAAACAATGATTCTAACAGTTTAGGAAAATCAATAGTTTTATTCCCTGAATTGATACTTCAATCAGAATTGATTTAATTAAATGATTGTCCTTGCTTCTCTTAGACTGACTTCAATTTCAATTTATTCTTTAACCGTTACAGGTTTCAGGTGAAGAAGAAACAATTTTTCCACAATTTTATGGCTATAATGCTCTTTGGTGCAGTTGGTACTTTGATATCATTCTGCATAATATCACTAGGTAATTGAAGTCATCAACTAATGCTTCTTTTATAAATTACATTACAAAGTAGTAACAATTCATATTTGGTATTCAGTGCCTTTGTGTCCCAATTTGATTATAAATCTTATTTACTTTGAATAGTTGCCATACACTTTTTTCAGAAATTGGACATTGGTTCCCTCAAGATTGGAGATTTTCTAGGTGTGCTTAAATTACCTCCTTCTTTTACAGCAATTTGCAGGACTTAAATGCAAACTTGGAACAATTCCTTCTTCCCTCCTATCTCTACTTACCTGAGTCAACTGAATGCAGCAATTGGAGCAATATTTTCAGCAACAGATTCTGTTTGCACGTTGCAAGTATAAATGTCAAAACAAGCACATCAAATCTTTGTTTTAATTTTCCCTTTATTGTACTAAAAATAATGATCTGTATGTGGATGCTTCAGGTTCTTAATCAAGATGAGACTCCCTTACTATATAGTCTGGTCTTTGAGGAGGGGGTAGTAAATGATGCTACCTCCGTAGTTCTCTTCAAAGAAATTCAGAATTTTGACCTCTCTCACATTGACTTAACTACTGCCTTACAATTATTAGCGAATTTTTTGTATTTATTCATTGCAAGCACTATGTTGGGAATCTTTGTAAGTTTTCCTGCCACTTTCTAATTCTATCTCCTCTTCTTTCCTGATGTTCTTGCAATTTGCTTGGGATTATTGATATATACTTTTTTGGTATAATTATGTTTTTCAGGCTGGATTGCTCAGTGCATTCATTATTAAGAAGCTTTATTTTTTTGGTATAATCAATTGTGTATTTTTCCTTTTAATTTTTTAAAAATGAAACAAAACAAAAACACCTTAAGGGTCATTTAATGGAGAAATTGTGATTTTCGATTGATATTTACTATTTACCATGAGATGAATGATTCGTTGGTGGATAAATACTCTGTTCATTTAACCCAACTTGAATTTTCTATTATGAGATAATTTTCTTCTTTTTTCTTGATTATTATATTATATTTATTTTATTTTTTGTGTGTTTGTGGCATTATAAATTTGATTTTTCTATGAGTCACACATGAGTTAAAATTGTGACGACCTTATATGATGCAAAAGTGAAAATTTCCATGAGGGTGAAGTTGAAGGGTTCACCTTAAATCAACTCTTTAACTCATTTGTTTAATTTCATGTAGATTCTTCGATTAAATTCACACACTCATCTTTATAGTTTTGAACTGTTTTATTCTCTAGTTTGTAGTTGAGTTCTTCAATGTTAATGACAATTTTTCAATCAGAAATTGTCCTTTTAATTTGTTTTTGGCCTGATAAGTTGATGTTCGATAGCTCATGTGGTACTGGCATAAAGTTTTTATCTGATTTTAACTATCGTTTTAAGCAAATGGTTTACAGAAATATCAGAAAATATATTTAGATAACTCATTTTAAAAGCTACTAATGACTTTTCTGATCCTACATTTTGTAAGGAAACAAATTGATGGCCAATTGAAATAGTTATATGTTGAAGCCTTGAAGGTCTAACATACAAAGCTAGCATCCAGAATAATAGAGGGAAACGAAAACTTTCAGATGGTTCATCTTGCTAAAATCAAAATCCCTCCAAGGAAAAAATAAAGGTTGTGCTCCAAGAAATATGATAGAACTTAGCATGGTTTATGATAAAATCCAAACTGAGAACAGGTTTTCAAATCTATCAACTTCAGAAAGACAAGAAATTCAGATGAAGAAAGCCAAACTAATTGGTATGCTTGATGAGGTATGTGTTGTTCACTTTGATTGTAGTGTGTGTAGTTCCACTTCTCATATGTTTCCTACTCGGAAGCTAATAGTTATAACTTTCACATTTTGGAAGTAATTTCTTACTTCTCCTCGAGTTTTCAAACATACTATTATTATTATTATTATTATTACTACTACTACTACTACTATTATGTAGGCTCTAGCTAAAGACCTTTTTTTATGTTGTGAGGACACAATTATTGGAGCCTCCAAAAGTATGCTGCTATTTGTACTGTTTATATCATACTGCAATTTTGGTTTATCTTCTATGTCTTTGATAATTTAATGCATTTGAATTTGAATATGGGTACTATGCAGAGTATCATCTCGGGCAGCTCAAGGCAAAAATAGAAAAACTGAGGACACAATTATTGGAGCCTCCAAAAGTATGATGCTATTTATATTGTTTATACCATACTACAATTTGGGTTTATCTTCTATGTCTTTGATAATTTAATGCATTTGAATTTGAATATGGGTATTGTGCAGAGTATCATCTTGGGCAGCTCAAGACAAAAATAGCAAAACTAAGGACACAATTATTGGAGTCTCCAAAAGTATGCTACTATTTATACTGTTTATATCATACTGGAATTTTGCATTTTAAATCATAAATTTTATTGTTGTTGCAGGAAGCTGGATAAAGATTCTATTTAATTTTATTGTTGTTATTACTAATTTTTTCCAAACCTGATTTCTCTGCTCTCAAAAAGTGATTTTTTTTTGCGTGTTTGTTTTTTCTCACTTTGCCTTATGGTCTAATTTTGGTTTGGGGTTTATCTTCTATGTCTTTGATAATTTAATGCATTTGAATTTGAATATAGGTACCATGCACAGTATCATCTCAGGCAGCTCAAGACAAAAATAGCAAAACTAAAGACATAATTATTGGAGCCTCCAAAAGTATGTTGTTATTTATAGATTTGAATTGTATTTAATTTTATTGTTGTTGTTGTTGTTGTTGTTGTTGTTGTTATTATTATTATTATTATTATTATGTAGGCTCTAGCTGAAGACCCTTTTCTATGTTGTGATGACAGGAATTGCATGCTTCTTTCTGGTCACTAGATTTTTCCAAATCTGATTTCTCTACTCTCAAAAAGTGATTTTTTTTTGTTTCACGCTTGTTTTTTCTCACTTTGCCTTATGGTCTAATTTTGGTTTCGGGTCTATCTTCTATGTCTTTGATAATTTAATGCATTTGAATTTGAATATGGGTACTGTGCAGAGTATCATCTCAGGCAGCTCAAGACAAATATAGCAAAATTGAGGACACAATTATTGGAACCTCCAAAAGTATGTTGCTATTTATACTGTTTACATCATACTGCAATTTTGCATTTTAAATCATAAATTTTATTGTTGTTGCATGAAGCTGGATAAAGATTCTATTTAATTTTGTTGTTGTTGTTGTTGTTGTTGTTGTTGTTGTTGTTGTTGTTGTTGTTATTATTATTATTATTATTATGTAGGCTCTAGCTGAATGCCCTTTTTATGTTGTGATGACAGGAGTTGCATGCTTCTTTCTGGTCACTAATTTTTTCCAAACCTAATTTCTCTGCTCTCAAAAAGTGATTTTTTTTTGCATGTTTGTTTTTTCCCACTTTGCCTTATGGTCTAATTTTGGTTTTGGGTTTATCTTCTATGTCTTTGATAATTTAATGCATTTGAATTTGAATATGGGTATTGTGCATAGTATCATCTTGGGCAGCTCAAGACAAAAATAGCAAAACTAAGGACACAATTATTGGAGTCTCCAAAAGTATTCTGATATTTATATTGTTTATATCATACTCTTATTCTAAGTTTGCCATTTCTCGATCTCTTGTGATGTTTGATGCAAGCTCTTGTTATATGTTTGTATTTTCTTAACTGATTATTGAATGGCACTTATCCTTTTGTAAAGAATGAGAAACCAGATTGCATATGCAAAAAAAAAAAGGCTTTAAATTGTAGTTGCAGTTAAGGCTTGGTTTTGGTCCACAATCACAGCCTAATGTGGGTTGCATCAACCACTGCACCCAAGATGTTTGTGCTCTTCACATGATTAAGTTCACAATTCAAGACTACGAGAATGATATCATACATTTTATTTGTTCTCTTCATTCATGTGATTGTTATTCTTCTATTTTTTTAATGATCAATCAAATGAATTGACGTTTGAAATGGCAACAAGGAAATTTCCTTTTGACCGAACTAGAAAAGCCCAAAATTTTTCATCCTGTTTTAATCATTTTTGCTTTGTTATGTTCTTTTATCGTAATTTGCATTCCATAGTTAATGATCCCTATCAAAAAACATTGTTTTTGTTTGTTTCTTTTGATTTGTTCACCGATAAATAAAAAATAAAGGATTTGAAGTTGGTTTCTATTTGGAAATTGTATCATTGTTTTCTATTGTGAATCCTTTTCTAATGAAGCTTTTTTATTTTTGGGATTTTGTTGTTATAGGGATGCTATCATGGTGATCATGATGAAGGTGTTAAATTTATCAATATTGAAGAAGAAGAATAAGAAATTGATCAAGTTGAGATAGATGAAACATGTGATTGTGATGGACAAAGAAGAAAAATGCAGATTTGACTGCTTTGATAGAGAGAGAAAAAAAAATAAAAAACCTCTCTCTCTCTCTGCCCAACAATAAAATACTAGCCTAGGAAAGTTACACAGTAGAGGAAAATATCTAATCACAAAAAAGATGTAGATTTGATTGCTTTGAGAGAGAGAAGAAAATAAAAAACTTTTTTTTTGCCCAACGATAAATGACTAGACTAGGAAAGTTAAGCTTCTCTATCCTTTTCTTTTTTTTTTCCTTTTTTGTTGGGGTGTATGTAATATAAGAATTGAAGGAGTTTTCATTTTGATCTTTAAATAAATTAGGAGTGTGTCAATTGCTATTATGCAACACGCTTGCTTCCTCTGGTCTCCATCGAAATGTCCCGAGAAAAGCCATTTCTTCTTTTGTATTGTTGTTTAGCTTTTCCTTCTTCGGTTTTCTTCAGCTAGGTGATACAATATAGGATAGTTGCGGTCCAATTTATTCATCTAAAAAATAAATAAAAATAGCTTATAAAGTTTGATAACTTTACTTTATTCAACAATAATTTAATTAATGAATAAAGTGTACATAAATGATATTGTCATTTGATCACAAAATTATCAAAATAAAGTTATACTGGAAAAAAGTTATCATCGATCAATGATACAAAGAATTTAACAAATAAAATAAAATGTTAAATTATTATTATTATTATTATTATTATTATTATTATTATTATTATTATTATTATTATTATTATTATTATTATTATATGTAGGCTCTAGCTGAAGGCCCTTTCTTATGTTGTCATGACAGGAGTTAACACTGATATTTCCTATCTCTTAATTTTTCTTCGCTACTAATTGTTTCCATTTGCAAGACATGTATATTTTGTTCTCAGACTGATAAATTTTATGAGTAATTTGTGAATGCATGCTTCCCTTTTTTTATAATTTTATTGATATTTTACAAATAGTTTTGTGGTTATGGACATTTTTTTATGGAATTCAAAATTTTCTTTCCTTCCTTATTAGGAATAATATTTTGTTTATCCATTTTATTCCCTTTCACACAAAAAATGAACAAACATGCAACAAAAAAATCACTTTTTGAGAGTAGAGAAAAGCGGAAATAAATAAAGAGTGTAGGAAAGAAGAAGACAAACACAAGATTTATACTGGTTCGGCCACAACCCGTGCCTATGTCTAGTCCCTAAGCAACCACCGATTCTTGAGATTCCAATAACCTTGTAAAATCCTTTACAAGCAAAGATCCACAAGGGATGTATCCTCCCTTGTTCTCTTTGAACAACCAAGTGGATGTACCCTCCACTTGAACTGATCCACAAGAGATGTACCCTCCACTTGAACTGATCCACAAGAGATGTACCCTCTCTTGTTCTCAGTATTACAATCCAAATAGATATACCCTCTACTTGTACCACAAAGAATGTACCCTCCAATGCGTTAAGACAAAGAATTCTTAGGCGGTTAGTCCCTTGAATTCTCTGTGATGGGGATACAAAAGATATCTCAGGCGGTTAGTCCTTTGAAATCTTTTGTATAAAGGGAAGGGGAAAAAGATATCTCAGGCGGTTAGTCCTTTGAAATATTTTGTAAGAAACATAAGATATCTCAGGCGGTTAGTCCTTTGAAATCTTTTGTCAAGAGGAAGAAGGAATGAAGAAAAAGAATAGCACAAGTTTTTGGCCAATGAACTTTTCTTGAATAAAGAAAGTATTGAACAAAAACTCTTAGAAGAATGTTTTGAATGAATGAAAGAAATCTGAAAGTTGTTACTTTGAATGAAAGGAATCTCTTATTGAAATTCGTGTCATGGTCACATATTTATAATCATTTGATGACTCAAGTTAAATTTGTACACCGATTCATTAGTAGATCCAAAGATTATATCATCAACATAAATTTGTACCAATAAGATATCATTATTCTTCTTCTTTATGAATAAGGTGGTATCTACCTTTCCTCGAATGAAATTCTTTTCTAATAGGAATTTACTTAATCTTTCATACCAAGCCCTAGGTGCTTGTTTTAACCCATAAAGTGTTTTCTTTAATCTACAAACATGATCTAATTTTTGTGAGTCTTCAAACCCGGGAGGTTGTTCTACATATACCTCCTCTTGGATTAGACCATTTAGGAAGACACTCTTGACATCCATTTGATATAGTTTAAAGTTCATAATAGATGCATAAGCTAAAAGCATCATAATGGCTTCTAATCTAGCTACGGGTGCAAAGTTTTCTTCATAGTTTATCCCTTCTTCTTGGTTGTACCCTTTTGCAACTAGTCTAGATTTATTTCTAATTACTATACCGTTTTTATCTAGTTTATTTCTAAATACCCATTTTGTTCCTATAATGGGGTAGTTATGTGGTTTCTCAACTAGTTCCCAAATATTATTTCTCTCAAATTGATTTAACTCTTCTTGCATAACAACTATCCATTGATCATCTATTATGTCTTATTTAAAGTTTTTAGGTTTTATCATAGAAACAAATGCCATGTTATTGCATAAATCTTTGAGAGAGTGTCTAGTTGTTACCCCGTTTGAGATATCTCTGATGATATTGTCAAGAGGATGATTTCTTGAGGTTTTCCATTCTTTGGGAAGATCATCATTTTCTTGGGCTATGTCATCTTGAACATCCTTGTTTTCTTCATTTCTCTTCCTTTTTAGATTCCTTTCTTGATTGTGCATATCTTCCAAAGAATCTGCAATATCATCAAGAAAATCTTTTCTTGGAGAGGTAATATTAGTTTCATCAAAAGAAATATGTATTGATTCCTCAATTGTCATGGTTCTTTTGTTGTATATCCTAAAGGCTTTGCTATGTAGGGAATAATCAAGGAAGATGCCCTCATCCGCCTTAGCATCAAATTTACCTAGGCTTTCTTTACCATTGTTTAGGACAAAACATTTACATCCAAAAACATGTAAATGAGCAATTTTGGTTTTCTATTGTTAAATAGTTCATATGGGGTTTTCTTAAGAATGAGTTTTATTAAGGCTCTATTCATAATAAAACATGTGATGTTGACAGCTTCAGCCCAAAAATATTTTGGAAGTGGAGTTTCATTTAAAAGGGTTCTAGTTATTTCTTCTAAAGATCTATTTTTCCTTTCTACTACACCATTTTGTTGAGGTGTCCTAGGTGCAGAAAAGCTGTGTTCTATGTCATGTTCATCGCAAAACATTTCAAAATCTTTGTTTTCAAATTCACCTCCATGATCACTTCTAATGGAGATGATTTTGAGACTTCTCTTGTTTTGGATGACTTTGGCAAGTCTCATAAATGCATGAAATGCATCATTTTTGTGAGTAAGAAATAAAGTGCAAGTATACCTAGAATAATCATCAGCAATTACTAATGCATAGTAACTACCACGAAAATTCATGACTCTAGAGGGTCCAAACAAATCCATATGCAGTAATTGTAATGGTTAAGTGGTAGAAACAATATTTTTATATTTAAAAGATGCTCTTGTTTGTTTACCTTTTTGGCATGCATCACATAATTTATCTTTTTCAAACTTTAATTTTGGTAAACCAACAACTAGGTCATTTAAGATTAATCTATTTAGATGATCCATGTTAATGTGAGCAATTCTCTTATGCCATAACCAAGGATCACTATCTTTACTTAGAAAGCATCTATCATTTTCAGATTTTTGTTTCAAATCAATCATGTAAACATTATTTTCTCTGAAACCTATATGCTCAATATCTTTGTCATGCTCATGCTTGATAACACATTTTTCAGAATCAAAAGATACTTTATATCCTCTATCACATAATTGACTAACACTCAATAGGCTATGCTTTAAACATTCTACAAGTAACACATTTTCAATAGGAGTAGAGGAACTCGTACCTATTTTGCCGACTCCAATATTTTTCCCTTTGTTGTTGTCATCGTATGTAACATGTCCACTTTTCTTGGGGGAAATGGTTGTAAACTTGGATACATCTCCCGTCATATGCTTGGAACATCCACTGTCGATGTACCACTTCTTCCTTACAAATTCTTCCTCGTTGTTCTCATGATATTTTGTCATGAGACATAAGTTGGCTTGATCTTCATCATGATCTTGAAATGATTTTTGATTTGACCTATTCCTGAAATTACTTTTAAAAAAAACAGAGAATTTAAAGAGGTCATTTATCTTGAAGTTGTGAAACTTTTCTCAAGATACCTGCTCTGATACCACTTGTTGGATCAAGTGGCATCATAATACTTAAGAATGGGGAGTTGAATTAATTATGAACGTGTCTTGACTAATTAAAAATTTATCCTTCTTAATATTACTAGATTCAATTAGGCTTTACAACTAAGTTATGAGGAAGTAAAGAAAAAAAAAACAATAACTTAGACAAAAGTAAAGCAGAAATAAAAGGTACATAGTGGAAAGATAAAGAGTGTAGGGAAGAAGAAGACAAACACAAGATTTATACTGGTTCGGCCACATCCCGTGCCTACGTCCAATCCCCAAGCAACCACCGGTTCTTAAGATTTCCAATAACCTTGTAAAATCCTTTACAAGCAAAGATCCATAAGGGATGTACCCTCCCTTGTTCTCTTTGAACAACCAAGTGGATGTACCCTCCACTTGAACTGATCCACAAGAGATGTACCCTCTCTTGTTCTCAGTATTACAACCCAAGTAGATGTACCCTCTACTTGTACCACAAAGGATGTACCCTCCAATGTGTTAAGACAAAGAATTCTTAGGCGGTTAGTCCCTTGAATTCTCTGTGATGGGGATACGAAAGATATCTCAGGCGGTTAGTCCTTTGAAATCTTTTGTATAAAGGGAAGGGGAAAAAGATATCTTAGGCGGTTAGTCCTTTGAAATCTTTTGTAAGAAACAGAAGATATCTCAGGCGGTTAGTCCTTTGAAATCTTTTGTCAAGAGGAAGAAGGAATGAAGAAAAAGAATAACACAAGTTTTTGGCCAATGAACTTTTCTTGAATAAAGAAAGTATTGAACAAAAACTCTTAGAAGAATGCTTTGAATGAATGAAAGAAATCTGAAAGTTGTTACTTTGAATGAAAGGAATCTCTTATTGAAATTCGTGTCATGGTCACATATTTATAATCATTTGATGACTCAAGTTAAAGTTTGTGACTCTTGGCAATTTCTTTAAAACTAGTCCCTTTAAAAGTTGTGACTCTTTTAAAAAAATAGTCACTTTAAAAGTTGTAACTCTTTTTGAAAACTAGTCACTTAAAGGTTATGACTTTTTGAAAAACTCTTCAAAAACAAGTCACTTTAAAAATTGTGACTTTTGGTAATTTATTTTTCAAAATAAGTCACTGGTATTCGATTACCATCATAGTGTAATCGATTACACATCAACAGATGTAACTCTTCATGTTTGAATTTGAAAATCAAAACGTTTAAAAACACTGGTAATCGATTACAAGTATTGTGTAATCGATTACACAAGTTTGAAATGATTTGAAAATGTTTTATCACAAGTTGTGACTCTTGAAATTTGAAATCTAACGTTTTAAAACATTGGTAATCGATTACATGATTATGGTAATCGATTACAGCTTTGTAAATTAGTTTGAAAAGAAAGTTGGCTATTGGTAATCGATTACTGCCTTCTGGTAATCAATAACCAGAGAGTAAAACTCTTTGGTAAAAGATTTTTTTCTTTGAAAAATTCTTTTGAACAAAATTGTACTATTCAATAGTTTTTTAAAAACTTCTTTAATACTTATCTTGATTGAGTCTTCTCTTGAATCTTGAGTCTTGATTCTTTAATTGAATCTTGAATCTTGATTTTGATTATTCTTGAATCTTGATCTTAATTCTTGAAACTTATTTGACTCTTGATTTTTTGGCATCATCAAAATAATCTTGGAAGGCATTGCTTCCACAAATAATAATAATAATAATAATAACAATAACAACAAATGAATATTCAAATTATTAATAAAAAAAGTATATATAAGTTTAGAATGTCTTAATTATAAAAATATTTTAAAAAAAACTCAACAAACACTTCTCTGCCCACAAGAAAGAGAAGTCCTTAATAACACAAGGTAAATCTAAATATATTATGATTCAACGTGTTGTTAATTTCTTAAAATAAAACATTTTAAGTTTTGATCTTCCAATTATAGATCTATTTGTTTAGTACTTTAAATTTTCATAATGTTGCATTTAGTGTCTCAATTTCATTTTGGAGGACTAAAGAATTATTATTTTCAGTCCCTCAAATTCACTTTGTAAACTAAAAACAAAATTCTGCAAATTTAATTTGTAATTAGAAGATGAAACTAAAAGTGTCTCGAATATAATAAACAAATGATATGGCAAACCTATATATAACACAATATGAATTTAATTAGTATATATACATAATTTCATGGTTTTCTATCAGTTTTTATCATCAGAATTCAAACACTGATATTTTCTAAGAATTTTCTAACTTATAACATTTATTCAACTTAAGTTTAAGCTGACTTGCTGATAGACAATTGCATTCTATTTTCTATTTACTTCTAAGATTACAATCTACTATTAATCAAATTCAATTTGCGTTTCATTAATTCATTTTTCACATCTCATAAATACAAATCCAATATTTTTATTTTTAATCACAATATTATTATAAATATTCGGTTCTATTTTTGTAGTGTTGTTGTTGTTGTTGTTGTTGTTGTTATTATTATTATTATTATTATGTAGGCTCTAGCTGAAGGTCCTTTTTTATGTTGTGATGACAGGAGTTTGTATGCTTCTTTCTGGTCACTAATTTTTTACAAACCTGATTTCTCTACTCTCAAAAATTGATTTTTTTTTTGTAGCATGTTTGTTTTTTCTCACTTTGAAAATTACAATGCTTGCTAAATAAATTACAAAATGACCCGTGTGTATAGCTGAATAATTGAATGAAGCAAGCCTAATTATTTGGGATGAAGTCCCAATGGCTCACAAATTTTGTTTTGAAGCACTTGATCAAAGTCTAAGAGATATTATTAAGGCCAAGTCCAGTCCTGGTAAAATCTTTGGAGGTAAGCTGGTGGTGTTTGGTGGAGATTTCTGACAAATTCCATAGTGCCTCTCATTTTAAATCTATTCTAATTTCCATACTGCCTATTAAATTATTATCGATGTTAAATCTATTTTAATTTTCATACTGCCTACTAAATTATTATTGACATTAAATCTATTTTAATTTTCATATTGCCTCTCATTTTACTTCTGTCTTGCAAAACAAATAAGCATGCATGCTAAATAAATTACAAACGACCCGTACGTATGCACGGGTTACAGACTAGTTTTTATAAAATCAATTTACAATGATTTTGGCTTAATATTCATAAAAGAAATAGATTATTATTATTATTATTATTATTATTATTATTATTATTATAATATATATATCGAAAAAATAATTCGATTAAGGAATTATATCTTTTATAATATAAAGTAAGAAAATTTTGGTGCCCTTTTTTCTGCACAAAATAAGGGGACTTTAGAAAAAAAATTATTATTTTATTTTTCATTCATTTAATAAATCATACTACCTTTTTTTTGTTTATAAAACCTAAATGAAAAATATTGTTTGTTCCTTTATAATATCAAATCCATAATATTTTTTATATTGATTGTTTTTTAGATTAGATTGTCTCTAATTAAAAATAAGAAAGATGTGGCATTAGCAAACATTATGACAAATTTATTGTTAAGAGAGAGAAGAACATTAATTGTAATGATTTTTAAATATATATATATATATATATATATATATATATATATATATATATATATAAAATTTAAAAAAAAATTAATTTGATGAACTAATTTAACTATTTTTTTAATTTTGATGAATTAAATAATCCAGTCTTATAAATAGGAATAAATGTAATATTAATTAATGAGATGTTACAAAAAGATATTAATTAGTGAGACATTTATTTTAATAGAATGTAGATATTTAATTAGTAAGAAAAATATTCTCTTCTAATTATAATGGGACTCAGGGAGTATCTTTTATGTAATCAACTGACGTTGATTTTGTTTTAATATTTTTAAAATGAATAAATTATTATTATTATTTACTGTGAAATAAATTATTATTATATATCATAAAAACAATTAAATTTAGGAATTATATTTTTTAGAGCAATAAAGAATAGAATATATATTCTAGCCAATTAAAATAGTCAATTTAAATAATTACATATTTATAGGCATATAATGTATTTAAAGAATTATTTCTTTAATTTTCAGACATGATATTTAATTAAAAAAAATATTTTAAAAATATCGGCAAAAAAATAATTATTATAGTTTACTTCTAGCATAAAAAAATCGTTACCCCTCGAGTACAAAGACAAATTAATAAATATTATTTGGTTTGAAATATATTATTTAGTTTAATTAAAATATACTTATTAATTTTAATCTGCATTATTTTATTTTAAAAAAATATGCTTTGTATTCAAATTTATTATGTTATTAAAATAGATTATACATAATAATGTTAAGATATGTTTCTGCATCTAATAGAACAAAATTTGTTTTAATTAACACACACATATATATATATATCAATGTGTGATATTTATTTTTGAGTATGTTATAAGTGTTAATTAATATATGTTACTGTTATTAAAAAAATATTACATGCTACTTAACACTAACTATGTGTTTGGTACATTAGAAAGAAAGGAGAGAACAAGAAAAGAGAAGAAATACCAAAAGGCAGGATTAAATTAAGAACATAATATTCTTTTATTTTTTGATAATGGGAAGATAATATTCTAAAAAAAATAGTTAAATAGTATGTTAATTTTTTATGGGCAACACAACCAACACTAATTATATGTTTGGTGCATGCCTCTCAAAAAAAAAAAAAATCGGTACATTGTAAAGATGGGAGAGCATGAAAGAAAGAGAATATCAAAAGCATGGTTAAATTCGGAAGATAATGCTCTAAAAAACCTGCTGGACTCCTAGGTTAAAACTTAAAAACCTCCACTCTCCTAGTCGATTTTTGCATTGACAATTAAAAATGACCCTGTGGTTACAAAATATGTGGTGAGCCTTTGCTGTGCATGTTTGCTTTATATTCATTGTTTCATGCTCAATAATTACCATTTTAACGTATATTATAAAAGTAAATAATGTTTTTTTAAAATAAAATAAAATAATAGTAATAAAATATTATTAACAATAATAAATACTAATGTACTCAAGGATAAAGTGACTCTTTCAGTAATTTAACAATGTATTTTTTCATTTATTATATACAAAAACAACTTTAATTTAAATATTTTTTCTATTGAACTTTATTTCATCTCAATTAAACAACCTTAATTCTTACTTTATTTATTTTTCTTTTATCATCTGTTCTCTTTTATTTTCTTTTATAGTTTTAAATTAATATTTTTTAAAAGATGTAAATAACTTCACATTTGAGGAGTTATTTTTTAATAATTTTATTTGAGAAGTTATTTTTTTCTAATAATTATTTGATTTAAAGGTCGTTTTTAGAATTAACTAAAGGACAAAAAGATTTAAGAAAATATTTACATTAAATAAGAATAATTACATTTATTAATAATTATCGAATAAATCATATTATTTATTGCATACATACATCTATCATGTGACGTTTTTCTATGGAAGATGACATTTCAAGTACACCTTACAAGACATTTCATGTGCTACTCCATTTAAGCAAGTAATGTTTTTAATTTTGTTTTTAAAATATAAATTTGATTATAAGGAATAAAAAAGTTTAAATATATTTTTAGTTACTTAAATTTAAAATATTTTTTTGTTTTGGTCCTCAATTAAAATTTTATTCTTTTAGTCACTCAAATTCATTAAATGATATTTGTAGTCCCTCAACTTCACTTTAGGGGCTAAAGAAAAGCAAAAAATATGTCTTTTTATATCCTCAAATTCATTTTGGAGAACTACAAATAATATTTCACGAATTTGAGAAATTAAAAAGAACAGTTTTTAATTGAGGGATAAAAACTAAAAAAAACCCAAATTTAAGAGGTTACAAATATATTTAAGCAAAAAAAAAAAATCACCTAGAAATTATTTGATTGCACATATTAAAAAAAAAATTGATTATTATGGACTCAACCTTAAGAGTAGGAGCATTCACAGGTATGCATCACTTACATGAATTTGAATTGACCATAACAGTTTGGATCAAGTATTTAGTGTGTTTGAATCAAACCCAATTTGACTAATTCAAACTTGTTGTCATATTGGTTGGGTCTCAAGTCTTGATTTATGAATTTGTTGACCCAACCTTGAACTTGTTGTTGAATATTAAATTATTATTATGTATATATTTATAATATATATATATATATTATAGATAATTTAAAAGGTTTATTATTATTATTATTAGATTATTAGTGATAATAGTGACCAGTGAGGACAACACATTGCAGTTACTGAGGTTCATTCTTTCACTCACAATTTATTAGGAGTGGATGATGAGATGAAAGATTGAAAGTTTTAAAATAAAGGTTGTAACTAAACAATTAAAATGAATGTAGTTGGGGGTGAGACTCGACTTACCTCTCAACAAAATATAATAGTGTTCTTTTAAACAAAAGTTTTTCTTTGTAACATGATTACACGATGCCACTAATAGTTATTTAAAGGCAAAATGACCATCAGGCTTTCTATGTCTTTGTATGTTGAAGGAAGAATGTGGTAGTTTTTTAAAAGCTAAATTATCATTTTGGTCTTAAATGAGTAAATTGATAACAATTTAGTTTTTGAAAGAATAAAAATTTTAATTTAGTTTCTTAATGTATAAAACCTGTAACAAATATGTGTTGTGGTATAAATTAATAAAAAAATTATTCTTTGAACTTTATTATTATTTTATGTCAAATTAGTTCTTGAATATTTTAGCTTATTTGATAAAATGGTCCTACAAAATTTAATAGCATGATGTAATTGTCGCATTTTATACACTCTTAGGAATTAAATAAATTTTTTTTCTTTTAGGGATTAAATTATGACTGACTTATATATTTAGGGACCAAATCATTTACCATTATTTAAATTATAATTTATATCATTTGTAAATATTTTTGAAATGAAATTTGTAATTTTATTTTTTATGAAAATTAAATAAATATTTTTATATTTCTATAAACAAATAATTATTTAATTTCAATACCTTTAATAGAAAAAAATAGGTTTCTTTTTTTAAAAAAATATGTTTTAAATTCAAATTCTCCTACTTGGTTTCATAAAAAAAAATCATCCTACGGGGTTATATTTGACATCTATTTCTATATTAATAAATTTAGTTATAAATTTTAATATTCAACATAAATTAGAAATTATTTAGCTGAGAAAAAATAAAAAATAAAATATATTCATATTGAACCTGTTAAAGCAATGAATCAGAGAAGGATACTAAAACCATAAACATTTATAATTTTTAGACTTAAATATGATAAATTTGATATTCATCTTTTTTAATCTTTCAAATTAAAATTTATATTTTTTAGTACCTCAGATTTTAAAAATATTATTTTTAATCTCTCTTGATTAATTTTGTATGGTTTAAAACTTTAAATGTACAATTCGTGTCAAAAAAAAATTATGGCAGGATTAAAAAACTAAAAAAATAATTCAAAAGATTAAAAATGACCGACCCCTAAATTTGAGTAACTAAAAATATATTTAAAAATTATTTATACGGTAGTTGATATGTTAGTGTGCTTTTTTACAAAATATTTAGTCCTGCGTATCTTATTTTATCCACGTTTTCTATATTAATCAATTTATATGTAGACATTAACGTTTAAAATTAAGAAAATTAATAAATAATGATTTGCCTCCATTTTTAGAGATTTTAAAATTTTAAATGTTATGTGAAATATTATAAAAATGCTTTAATTAAACTTGACTTTCCATAGTCTTATTAAATAAATATAAAATAATTATTTCAAAGAGAATTCAATTTTGATTATATAAAGGAAAGTTAATTAAGAAGAAATTAAGGAAATTAAAACTACATTATAATAAATTTTCTATTAAATTAATTGAAATTTTTTAAAAATTAGAACACAATATAATTTCTTTTGACATGTTAATATGATTTTTAGTAAACTTTTAATTTTATGATGAAGTATTTATCCTTATTCATTATATTTTATGCATACCTTAAAAAAATTAAGGGCCAAACAAATATCTAAAATGGAAAGATGGAATAAACAAAAAAGACTCATAATAATTTAATCTTGGGTAAAATATGTTTAAGATCCCTGTAAAATTTAAAAATATTAATTTTGTCCTTATAAAAATATTTATATTAATTTGGTCTGTGTAAAAATAAAATATATTTTTGTTGGTTCTCAATAGTAACTCCCTTAGATGGCCATGTGGTTAAGAGACTTACATGTGTAATTTGATTATAAATGAATTAAATAATATATGACAGTTAAAATCACTCAAAATAAATTAAACAATTTACAACGGCTAAAACTCCAAAGAATTGCAATTTTTAGTCACTTCTTGATGATTTTCTCACATTTTCTAGTGAGATTAGGGGAAGATGAAATAACAAAATAGGTAGGTTGTGGTGTCTTCTAAATATACTTGAAAAGTTAAAAAAAATAATTAAATCTATTAATCACATCAGACAATTATTTAACAAAATTATCAGAACCATCAAAAATATATTTTATTTTTATAAGAACTAAATTAATATAATTTTTTATAAGGATTAAATTAATATTTTTTAAATTTTACAGGAATCTCAAACATATTTTATCTTTTAATCTTTCAAGATTTTCCTAAGTTCTTATGTCCAAGAAGCAAACTAATCATTTCAATAATATGATTTACTTTCATCTTGTTTGGTATTTGTTTTTTGACAATAAAGAAAACAATTAACAGTAATATGAAAGTAAATCATTCATACACGTAGATGTAAACCTTTTTCTTAACGAATATAGATATAAACCTATGCTATGAACATATAGTCTATGGATAAATTAAAAAAAAAAAAACTTGTTTTAGGCGGGAAAGTTGTCAAGGTAAAAAATAATCCTAAACTTACTTTTAATATAATAAGATTTTCATTGAATAACAATGTTAAATTACACTGTAAAAATTAAATTCTTAAAACTTTTCCTTTTTATGTATTGTAAAAAATTCAACTAGCTGTTTTAAATGACACATGAACCTAGTTGAGTATTTCAATATCCTTATTAATTATTAACATTTTTTAAGTGATTCTTTATCCAAGCTAGCTATAAACACCACAGGAATAAGGGACCCAAATTATCCTCCTAGTATTAACTACTTAGAAGTGTACATCGATTGGATCAGATTTAAAGAAACTCATCATCTAATCCAATTAAAATATTTTGGGTTCCAATGATTTTTTTGTCAAACTCAATCCAACTCAATCATATCATGATTGGATTTGATCAATTGGGTCATAAAATTTAAAAATTAAAAATTTGAGAACAATTTTTTTAAAATAAAATAGTTTTCTTTAAAATGTATAACATAATAATTGCATAGAATATTTAAATTTTTTGCATAAAGAAATTTCAGATTCTCATTTTGTATTTTATTATATTCTTATCAATAATAATAATAATAATAATAATAATAATAATATTATTATTATTATAATATGATCATTTGGGTTGGATCACAGGTTAATATAATTGGATCTATATTGAGTCGGATGGGATTTCATCCAAATATTTTTAAACCTAATCCAATATAATTGGATAGGTTGGGTCACACGTCAACCATGACCCATGAACACCCCTATAACTATTACACCTCTAGATTAGATATACATGTAAAGAAATCATATTTTGAAACATGATTTTTTTTATATTTGAAATCGTCCTTCAAAAGATGACTTACTTGTTTTCGTATTTTTTTTTAAATCTACCTATTTTGAAAATTAATAAAAAAAAAAGGCAAAATGGAGAAAAAATACATAATAAGCAAAGAGTGAGTCCATTGCAACACCTTAGCACTACTTGGAAAGAACCATTTAGCCCTTTTCACCCAAGTAGAAGAGGTAAAGTTAGGAGAAAAATAGTGATTATAAAAAGTAACCCAAAACTAATGTCTCTAATTAATTAAATACCTAGAGAAGAACATAACTAATTACTAGACTCACATGCATACCCATTTATGCGTAGTAAAATACAACATCAACATTTGTCCATCATGATAATTAACATGGTCAAAGTCATGCAAAAGCTAGTAACCACTTTTTTTAGCCCCACCAAAGAAGCATGATCATCACCAAGGCTGAAAAGAGGGGCATGAAGAAGAAACTAGTGTCCACAAGTCTAAGTCCACCATGGCTATCATTTGAATTGGTGCCAATTCCAGAAGGGCCCATACCACTGCCAATCCCTCCCAATACTCCAGGGGTGGAACTGTATGGAAAGGAAGTGGTGGTGCCACTGGTTGTGGCAGTGCCTGCAGTGCTATATAGGAAAAGGGACACCAAGGGTCAGAATGTTATTACTAGAACACAATCACAAGGACATGGTTAATGTTCAAAACCTATAGTTTTAATTAAGCCTCTCTAAAGCCATCTCAAAATATTTTAAAGTGACTAAAACACATGCTTAATTTTCCTTTTAAGTTCAATTTTTATGTGCTCTTAAGTATAATATTTTTTTAAGATTATCAACCCATCAAAAATCATGATAATTATAATTTTAAATTAATTATTACAATAATAAATAAATTTATCATACACATCAATTTAGTATGCAACAAGATATTTCCAATTGAATACTCAAAGACTATACATGGTAGATATGCTTGAAGTGTTGGAATTTTCTATTCCAATAATTAATGTAGGCTAATATTATAAGACAATTATATTAGCTATTTATCATTAGTGAGTTTTATTTTATGTGATCAAATTAAGTGAGTCCGTTAGACAATTAAATCAGAGGATATAGACTTAAATGAACAGATGTCACTGTTGGCACATTAGGGGATAATGAGAACCTGTTAGGTTAATAGGCTATAAGAAGGTTATGATCCCCAATATACCTAGCCGTCACATATAGTTTCTCTTCTCCCCATCTAAAGAGTTATAAAGGTCCTATTAAGGAATAAAGAGGTCTAGTTGAGGAAGAACCATGAAGTCATTGGTTACGTTGTTAGCCGGTTATTCGTTTTGTAACAAATCCTAAAAAGAGTACATAGATCAAAAATCACCTATGGATTTAGATTCCGCTGTGTTATTTTGATCAATCATTATGGATTTAGGTATTTCTAAAACTCTTCTTGATAATCTAACGTAATGTGTTCCTAGGGGTTATATTAGTATTTTATAAGGATCCTCTAAAATTTCAACAAGTGGTATCATAGCTACCATTAGTGTTAGATTATTGGGAATTAAAGTTTTTTTTTTTTGCAATAGACTGGTTTGTAGGAATTAGGTTGTTTTTCTATTTCATCCAAAAAAAATGTTGCTTTGTTGTTTTCCTGATCATAGTTTTTAACGATTGGCTTTTAACGTCATCTAATCGTGTATTGGTTTGTTTTACTTCCTTTTGGGTAAAATTTGTGCTTCATGTTTCTTGTAATGCTAATAAATCAAAGGAGAAACGCTATTATATATATTTTATTTATATAACTCTGGTTTCCTAACATGGGAGCAAATTAAAGTTAAAGTTGAAGGTTCTAATCTCTAAGGTGCATTGCACAAACATCACAAACATAAATCAGTACTAAGGAAATATTTTTTTATGAATAATATTATTTTTTTATTTATATAAAATATTTTAAAGATTTCTTTTAGGAATTTATACATGTTTTTTTAATTCCTTTCATAAATTTGTGTTAACGTTATTTACGGATGCAATATTTACTTGGGGTATTTTAAGTATAAATTAATCATAGCATTAAATATAGTTTAAGAATATGATATTTACTTGTTGTAATTCATGTTTATATTTTTTTGCTATCATGATTGAATGTAAATTTAACAATAATAGATCATTCTCATTTATTTGTATGTCTAGTATTTTTTATTTAAATAGATTGACACGATATATTGCAAAAGTAACCCCTATTATGAAAATTGATTTAATTAAAATTTCACATAATTTCGTGTAAATAATAGTGAGTCCAAAGAAATAATATTTTGTACCTATAATGATAAATGTGTGATAATTATAAAGGTATTTTTGTGTGAATAATAGTGAGTCCAAAGAAAAGTTATTATTTGACATAATTTATTGTCAATATTTGATCATTGCATTGAGAGTATCAATTACAAATTAATTTCTCCAGGAATTAATGTTGTGTTAGGTATCTTGTGATGAGTCTGTAAAATATTTGCATGTTCTATCATATATATTTTTATGTAACTAAATTATATATGAAAGTGATGTAATTTTAAGACCTCCTCTTTATTATATTAAATTATCTTATATTTTTTGGTTAAATTAATTAAAACAACATGTTGTCAAAGTAACATTTGTTGCATAAGTTGATTTCATTGAATTTACATGGATGTTGCAAGAAATTATTCATGCGAATTGTGCTCGGCCCAAAGGAAGACACAATTTGGCAAAATAATTACATGTTTGTGATGGTAAACATGTGGCGATTATAAATAGTGTGATTTTCCATGTGAATAATGAAATGTTCAAAGACAATCATTATTTGACCGGAGTAATCATCAAATAAGTTTTCCATGTAAGCAATGGTGTGTCCAAAGACAATCTTTGTTTGATAGGACTTATCACCAATGTTTGATCAATGTATTGAGAGTACCATTTGCAGTTAGTCTTTTTCAATCCAAAGATTGATGATTAATGGTGCGCTAGGTATCTTGTTTGGGTCTTGAAAATTACCATAAAGATTATTTGTGCATTTTATGTTTATTATTCTCTTTTTTAATTGTTGTTGTTGTTACGACTATGATTTAAATTACTCATTATTTGAATCCCAAATTTGCATGTATAGAATTTAGAGTTTGAAAAGGAGTCAGTTGAGAGTTGAGGATATTGCATACTTTTTTCTAGAGAAGAAATAAGAGAACAAGATAGGAAATTTTCTTGTTAATTTTGTAGGATGAGGCATATTAAAAAAAATGGAGTCTCAAATATACTATTTAGTGTGTGAAGAATGGTAAACTTCTCATTTTTGTTTATTTTAAAGTTAATTTAGTTTTGTATCGAAGGATGTTAATGTCTATACGATGTTATCTATGGAGTCATCCGCCAAGTCATAATGAAAGATTCATCTATGTGGGCGATGACATAAAGTTGTTGTTGAAGCTATGAGAACTTTTATGTTGCTTTAAAATACTCTATTTCATTTGAATTTGGTTGAGACATATATTGAGTTGTTTATTAAACCAAAATTTATTTCTAATTTAGACAAATTTAATTATTCTTGTTCAATTAGAAATAATAAAGTTTGTCTCTCTTGTGATTCAAATGTTGCAAGTTATGAGTTCTTTTATGGATATTTAAGTTTCCTATTGCAAATAATTTTGGGTGGTTTGAAACTTAAAATTAAAATTTTGTTTAACATAAGTGCTTAAGTCATATCTCTTAATAGAGATTTTGGATGCTTGTGTTATAAGAAATTATAGATCATTTATATTGGTTGGACCTTATAGTCTATATTGAGTATATAAAGGAAAAATAAACAAACAAAATGAAATTCAGGTGCTAAAAGAACTAAGGATGTCTTAGAACTTATACATACATATATTTGTGTTCTATTCCTTATGGATTCATGGAATGAACAAATCTATTTTATTATGTTCATAGAGGATTCCTTTTTATTTAAATTATGAGAAGTTTTGTCTCTAGACATTTAGTCTTTCAAAGATGAAGTTGAACTTCAACTATGAAAAAGAAAGAAAATTAAGGTTGTCAAATGTGACCGTGGGGAATACTATGGATATATGACATAAGGTACAACGTTTGGAGTCTCCCATGTGTTTTTCTTCAATAATTGTGAAATTGTTTTACAACATGTAATGTTAAGCAAACCTAGCATGAACAAAGTTGAAGAATGATGAAACTAGACTTGTACACATATGGTAAGAAGTCTAATTCTTCTCTACCAAAGTCACTTTGGGGAAAGACATTAATGAATGCAATTTATATCATTTTAGGGTACCAATTAAAGTAGTCACTACCCTATAGGTATGAGTCGGTGAAATTTCAACATTAGACATATACACATTTAGGGATGTTCAGTTGAAGCAATGTCTTATAGGCTGCATGAAGGTAAGTTGGACTTAAACCCTATAGGTATGAGTCGGAGAAATTCCAACATTAGACATATACACATTTAAGGATGTTCAGTCGAAGCAATGTCTTATAGGTTGCATGAAGGTAAGTTGGACTTAAAGATAATCAGTTATAAATTTTGTTACATTTAAAGCTCTCAAATGTATAAGTTTTACAATCTCACTTTAAGATCATGTTTGAGACGTGCAAGACTCCTTGAGGAAATTGAGTTTGGAGGGGAAGGAAACACAAGGATTGTTGTCTTTAAAGAATAATCTGTTATTGATAATAGATAAGTCCTTGTACTTACCATTGTTCAAGAAACAGATATGATAATTAAATAATGATGTTACTCCTAACCTTATTAAAAGACAAGACAACACTAAGATTCTCTCAAGCACCATCTAAAGTTCAAACTCAATAGCCTCAAGAAGTGTCATTAAGAAGATTCACCAGAGAAAGGAAAAATGTAATTTGATATGATTATGTCATATTTCTTGAAGAACATGAATATAACATTAGGTTGACTAAGAAGGTCTAATTGACCTTCAAGTCATGTTGTGCTCTAACTCTCAAGTGGATTGATGCCATAAATGATGTAATAAAACTGATGGTTGAACATGACATTTGAGATATCGTCAAATTGCATGAAAGTGTGAAACTCATAAATTGTAGATAAATATCTATAGTCGAAAGCGACTCAATGGGTAATATTGAGATATATAAAATTTGTCTTGTCGCCAAAAATTCTACAAGAAGGAAGACATTGATCACAAAGAGACATTCTCTTTGATTTCTTATAAAGACTTTCTTAGGACTATAATGACACTATAGATAATTGTTTTGCATAGATGGATGTAAATATTACGTTTCTAAATGAAAATATTGATGAATCAATTTATACGGTGCAACTAGAAAACCTTGTTTAAGGTGATCTAAAGTCTGTGGTATGCAAACTAAATAAATCCATTTATGCTTTTAAACAAGTCTCTCGTCTATGGTATTACAAAATTCATCAAGATTACTTCTTATGATGTTGAGGTAAATTTGGTTGATGATTGCATATACTAAAAGATTAGTGGGAGCATATTATTTTGGTATTATATGTTGATGACATCCTACTATCATCATACGATTTATTGTTGCAAAACAGTTATATTGCAATTTATCATGTATTCTTAAGTTTATTTTTTATTGTCATAAAATAATTTTTTGTGGGAGTCCTAAGGTGATATATGAGTAATCTTGGTATGCAACACTAGAAAGTAGTAAAGCACATTATGCGTTAATTGAAGAGAACAAGAAACTACATGTTTTCATATTGAAAGTCTAGAAGTTTAGAGATCATTGGGTATTCTGACTTTGACTTTTTTAGAATGTCTTAATAGTAATCACTCCACATAAGGATCCATATTTAACCGTGTTGGTGGAGTTAATATTTTGCTATGAGACACCATACTAGAATTTATGATTGCTAAATTATTGTAACTTGTTTGCCTATTGTCGCCAACATTAAGTAATCATCGAATGTTTATTGGGACAATATCTTAGCGGTCTTATTAAGGATTCAACCAAGTAAAAGTTTGTTGACATAAAGTATTTGGTTGTTAAATAAAGAATCCTGAAAATACAAAGTTGTATAGAACATATAGAGACTCATTCCATGCTAGCTGATCCACTTACTAAAGGTATGAAACTTGAAGTTTTTCATGAGCACACTGCTTATATGAGTGTAATTCCTGATAGTACCTTAGTTTAGTGCGAGTCTTACTTATGTTCTATATCTTATGGTTTACAAACATATAGTTGTTTGGATTTCTGCAAAAATAAAGTTGAAGTTTATCATTTCATTATAAGCTTGTTTTGTTTGCAATATTTATGTTGTGTTTGGATTTATCTCTTTAAAAAATAAAGTTTGGACCAATTGGAAATAGGCATGACTAAGATCACATTGCATGTAATTTTCATGTTGTTTATCCATATTGACCTATGCTATTGGGTGTATTGATGTGGTGGTCATTGGGGTCTAGTTACATTTGTTGTAGTGACGAAAGATGTAGTGATTCCATTATTGATATATGAGATGGATCAGGTTGTTAAGGTGGAAGTCTAAAGGTAAATAGCATACATACTAAAGGTAGATGTCTAAAGTTTGATATAATTGTTACAATATGTAGCCCAAGTGAGAGATTGTTAGAATTTTCTATTCCAATAATTAATGTGGGCTAAAATTATAAGATAATTATATTAGTTATTTATCATTAATGAGTTTTATTTTATGTGATCAAATTAAGTGAGCCTGCTAGACAACTAAATAAAAGGATATGGACTTAAATGAGCAGATGTCAGTGTTGGTCTATTAGGGGATAATGGGAACCCTATTAGGTTGATACGCTATAAAAAGGCTATGGTCTCCAATATACCGAACCGTCACATATAATTTCTCTTCTCCCTATCTAAAGGGTTATGAAGGTCCTATTAAGGAATAAAGAGTTTCCAGTTGAGGAAGAACCATGAAGTCACCGATTATGTTGTTAGCCGATTATTCGTTCCGTAACAGATCCTAAGAAGAATACATAGAAAGAAATCACATACGGATTCAAATTCCGATGCGTTTGTTTGATCAACCATTATGGATTCAGGTATTCCTAAAACTCTTCTTAATAATCTAACGTAATGTGTTCCTGGTGGTTATATTGGTATTTCATAAGGATCCTCTAAATTCCAACATGAAGATATAATTATATTTCTACCAACAAAGCTATTTTTTCATATGATCATATACATGGTAGATCAATGCTTGAGATATATAATATCATAGAGCATGCATGAGATCAATGCTTTAATTGTAGATAAAGAGGAGTTGCAACTGCAAATTTATGATATGGTTCACACTCGTGATACTTATCAAAAAATGTTTAACATTGGACTTCTAATTTGGTGAATAAAATGAAAGTACTATTGATCTTCTTCACAAAAGATAATGAGAAACTATGGTCATGAAATGAAGCAACTACTTTTGTACTCATCAATGGCTTCATAATAATGGCCTCCATTTTGGCGTTGATATATATATCAAAAGAAAACTATAAAATAGATTAAAAAGAAAGCAACATAAAAGAAACCGAAGCAGCAATAGAGCCGCAGAGGATCGGTAAGGGGATAAAAGAGAAGAAACCGAAGCGGTGGCAGAGTCGCACAGGATTGGTCAAGAGGGAGAAGAGATATGAAGAGAAAACTTGAATTTATTGAAATCGAAAGAAAAATTACAAAGAGTTTTTCCCTAATAGAGCTTCTCTCTCTAATATCTCAAATCTGACTATCTGGAAGGGTGCCTCAAAACTGAGTCGAGGACTCCTTTTATAGCCAAATTGTGTTACTGTTGCAACAGTACCGGTTATGTGATCGGAACTATTTGTATAGTACAGGTAAATAGCAATTAATCATCATTTAAAGAAATACCAAAATTGACATCTTTGTTTTGGTAAAAAGGATCATCTTCTTCTGAAGAGTTAGTTTCTTCCTTCTTTGAGGAGGAACCTTCATCTTCTTCTTGCTGAAGGATTTGTAAGACTTCTTTGAGATTTTTGGCCAGACTTTCCCTTGATCTGGAACTTACAAGGAATGCAGCGAGTTGGGACTTCTGGTTAAGAAACAATGAAGTCTCAGGATCAGTTGCTTTGAGGAGCTCTGGATGAGCCTTAAACCAAAGCTTGACCTGTTATGGTTCTACTTTGGATACATCAAATTGTGCCCACCACTTTACAAAGGTGTGTCTCTGAAGTGACAAGAAATTTTTGTTTCCTTCAGTTTTGCTATACCTGTATTACCAGGAGAAAATCCAGGATAAAGCGAAACTAGAAAAATATTTGAGGTATGCTGGAATTCTCGATTCTTGGGAATTGTATAGTTTGTTAAATTGAGCATATCCTTGTTGGACTTGTTCCAGGAAAATTTCAGGTATTGGGCCGAAGAAGTCCCACCATTGAAGAAACCAATTGGGAAAATTGTAGACTATGTTAGTCTTAAAGTAAATAAGCCATTAATGTTTGAATCTGGTATTTTGGTGCCAAAATACTTTGGTCCAGACATCAATATAATCCCAATAGGTATAACCTACAGGATCAAAGGGTGCAAAGAATTTCTTGGCTTGATTTAGGTTTGGTCCAAATTGTCTTGGTTGCATTACCTTTAGGATCTGGATTGTTGAATGAGTGCTTAAAGATTGGTCTTTTGGATCTTTGAAATGTTTGATAGACACTGAGTTTGAGTCTATCAGTATGAACTCATAAAAAGTCCTTGTTTTATTGATAGTGGTGGGTTTGAAATGGAATCCTGGAGGGAAAGCCTTAGCTGTAGCCTTAAAGGGATCTTTGCAAAACAGTTGAAAATTTATTTTTTATAAACATAACTATTAGTTTGTTTGGTGGTGTTTGTGGTTGAGATAGGGTTTGTTTCCCTTTAGGATTGGCAATTATTTTCGATTGTGAGGAATTTTGAATCATGGTTTGTAGGGCTCTTTCAGAATCATCATCAGATTCAGAGGCAATGTCTGCGCAAGTCTTTTTAACTATTTTTGGGAGTTTGGTTAGACCCATTTCTTGTAGGGCCTGCAGAGTTTGTACTGAGAAGGCATAGTCGGCCTTTGTTTGTTTTGCGGTTGCAGTTTTGGGAGATCCTGAGTGGATGACTCAAGTTTGATGGTGACTATTTGGGTCGATGACCCTTCTTTTTTGGGTTTCTGGGAAGATGCCCCGGCCTGGATTGGTGACCTAGAGGATATGGAAGAACTCCTTTTGATGGTTGGCTCAGGTGGGGCCAACTTAAAACCTTTACCTGTGCTTTTTCCTCCCCGTAGGGAGGTTCCGGACCCCTTAGGCAGCATGAGAATTTTTCTATAAGAATTCATGGGTAAGATAGTCAGATAGAGAGTTTGATGTGCCCTTGATATATTCTATATCAAAATAAAAAACACTTAAAATTACTGTCATCTTGCAAAAATCTGTTTCGAGGTAAGGTTTTTTACATATTTTTGTAAAATATCTTTGGCTGATTTACAATCAACCCGAATTAAAAATTTCTGATTTAATAAATCAGATTGAAATTTGGAAATGCACAAAACAATTGCTAAAACTTTCTTTTTAACAGTTGAATATTTTAGTTATGCAGAATTCCAATGCTTTCATGTGTATGCAATGACATGTTCTTGGTCATGGACTCTTTGTTTAAGGATACCACCATAACCTATGTCAGATGCATCAGTTTCAACAATTTTGAATGCCTGTGGAATTGGGAGATACAGACATTTTATGGATTGGACTTTGAGTTTGATGTCTTTGACAGTTTGAGTATGGATGTCAGACCAAGGAGGCGGAGTTTTCTTCAACCTATCATGCAATGGCTTGACAATATTGTTTAAGTATAGTACAAATTCTCCTACATAGTTCAAACAACCAAGAAATCTTTGTAGCTGGGTTTTGTCAAAAATTGGTTGGGGAATTTGTCCGCGAATTCTATTGATCTATCTATAGGTATGATTGTACCCTGGTGAATGTTATGACCAAGGAATCAAATCTTTGTTTGAAATAGATTGATCTTTATTTTGGAGACGGCGAGACCGTTTTGTTTGATGATGTGAATAAAAGTTTGCAAGTGTTTAAAATGTTGGTCTATGTTTTGGTAGAAGATTAAAACATCATCTATGTAGACAATGACAAATTTTGAATAGGGATTGAAAATATCGTTCATGATTTTTTGGAATTCTGATGGGACGTTCTTCAAACCGAATGACATAACATTCCATTCGTATTGCCCGAAAGGTACTGTAAAGGCAGTTTTGTACCTATCAAATTCTTGTATCTGGATTTGCCAAAATTCAGATTTCATGTCAAATTTGGAAAATATTTTTGTGGAATTTAATCTGTTAAGTAAATCTTTTTTGTTTGAAATATGATACCTAATCCATTGTAAAGCTTGGTTTAAAGGTTTATAATTTATGACTAAACGAGGTGCACTCCGTTCAAGCTCTGATTGTTTATTGACGTAGAAAGCAGCGCAAGACCATGGGCTTTCACTCTTTCTAATCAAACCTTTAATTTCTTTTTGGAAATATTGGAGAAATTCTTCATTCATTTGGATTGGTCTAGCTTTTGTGGGAATTTGTTTTTCCCTAAAATCTTTCTCATAAGGGAGACCAACAATATGTTTCTTACGATTCCAGAATGCATGTGGCAAGTCGGAACAAATGGTTAATTGGATATGTTGTAACAAGGTTTGGATTTTCTCTTTTACTTGTGGTTTTTCCAATTGTGACTAAATGTTACTAAAAGAGTTTTCTTCTTTTAAGAAATTGATTTGACTAATTTTCTTTTCTATGAAATTTATATTTCTTGTGATTGGTTTAGTAGAAAAATTAAATATAATTTTTCTTCCCAAATGAGTGGTAGTTATTCCTTCCCTAGATATCTGAAGGGGGAATAAGGCTCTAATGAAGGGTGTTCCTAAGATAACCTCATTCTTTAGGTTTTTTACCAGAAGAAAGTTTGTGTTAATCCTAAGACCCTGATTTTCTATGATTACGCTTGATAATTTGTAATTAATCTTTAATTTTGAGTCATTGTCCGTACTTAGTTTTTCTGAGGTTTTCTCAAAGAATTTTGTAGGAACTAATCCTTCCAAAATACAGTTTGATTCAGCCTCGGTGTCAAATAGGGTCATTGTTTCTAAAACAAAATCATTAATAATGATTCTAATGTTTATATAAAATTTTTGGATCTTAATCTTGTTGATTAATCCCATAAATATTTCATCTTCTAGATTTTCATTTTCTACATCTTTCTCAGAATCACTATTTTCTTCTAGTTGATATAGGATGATCTAATGAATTTCTTGTTGTTGTCGAAGTTCCTTAACTTCTTTTTTCAAATTATTAATCTCTGTCTGGAGATCTTGGATTATGGTTGGTTTTGCTGAAATGTTTTCTAATCTTTTGAATATATTGCTAACATCAAATTTATTATTTGTAATAAAGTATTTTGGCTTGGGTTTGGTTTCCAAAGACTTTCTCAGTTTTTCCAGGAAAACCTTCTTTTCTAGGGGGTCTGGTATGGAATTGATTGCTTCGAACAAGCGATCTTGCTCTCTTGTTAGAGTATTGATTTCTTGTATATCTTCATCGTCTGTAGACGATGGTTGGTCATCTTGTTGAATTAGGTTTAGATTCTCTTCAGAGGATGTAGAGGATGTATTTTCCAATTCTTCCTCTAAGGTCTCGATAAGCAAATTATTAATCCGATCTTCAATAGTTGGATCTAGGTTAAGGTTTCTTAATTTTTTTCTTTAACCTATAGTATTTGCTAATGTGGCCCTGTTTCCCACAATTGTAGCATGTTATCTTGGGTTTTACGTTTTGGCTTTGAAGTTTCAGTCTCTTTGCTGGTTGGGGGTTTATGCGAGTATTTCCTTCTTGGAAATCTCTTTTGATTGAAGGTTTTACTTCCATGGGATTCTTTGCTAAGGTTTTGTTTCTTCTTTTGCTTTGGACAGGCGGGTAGTCCAAATTGTTCGCAGAAAGATCCTAAATCTCTCTTTGTCTGGGCCTTCTCTTTGGCTAATTGTCTTTGGATTTTGTCATCTTGACAGATGATCAAAGCTACTTTCTGGACATATGAAATTAATTGAAAATAACTTAAATTCTCATATGGGATGTCTCCATTGATAGATTGGCTAAGGATTTTGTCTCTAACCTTATCTCCTAATGATATTGGAAGACCGACTAGAAATTTTTCTTTCCAGAAAGGTTGTTGGCTATCCTCTCTTGTGTAAACTCTAGTTAGGAAGGTGTCTCTATACCACCTAAAATCCGCTAAAGTTCTACACTTAAGATTGGATAATAATTATGCTGACCTATCTTTCTAAAGTGATGGGTCACCGATAAAGTGTTGAGCTATTGTAAAAATAAGGGTATTAACAGTGTCAAGAATCTCCTTATTATCATCATTTGTAATGACTTTTCCATTGAGATCTGTTTTGACTGCGCCGTAAATTTTTTATTTTTCATCATTAGTGAGATAATTATCACACCATCCCTTTAATTGGTCGGAAAATCCTGCCACTAGGATATCGATCATTGTTTCCTTCGAACACTCATGGGATGTCTGGTAAGCCGTGACTACCATTGTCATGTGTTGGAGTGTATTCATAATATTATACTCTGTTTGGGCATCTATATTCCATTCATAAATGTTGTTTACGCTGAAACTTTTAAAATTATTCTCGCCTCTTTCTTCTAACAGGAGGTCAAGGGCGGTTGGTCTTTGGTAATAAAGTTTGGAGGGTGTTTTCCAATGTCTGGAATTTATTGGATTTATATCCTTCTCAGATACTGAACCTATTTCAGTTGCGTGTTTTGAATTTTGATCACTATCTTCATTAATATCATTAATTAATTTGGAGGTGCTTCTTGTTCTCATTTTTTATGTTTCTTCCGAAGGTTGGGGAGTTTCAGGGATGACTCTAAGTAAACTATCAATCTTGTTTAATAATTCACTATTGTTGTCACCTACTTCTTTCGTAAAGGATTTGTTTTTCCTAAGTTCCCTAATTTTTTGTTTTGCCTTTTCACTAACCTTAAAAGGTTTGAATAAGGGTTTTTCTATAAGGACATTTGACAAAGATTCTTCATGAGTTTTCTATTTAGGAGTTGCCTTTGTTTTAATGGATTCTCCTAAAACTTGAAGGTATTTATTGGTATACTTAGCTTATTCCATTAGGCTCTTGATGTCTTTGGAAGTTATTTCTTCATTGACATCTTTTGTTTTGAATGGCGTGGCCATGACAGGATTATCATTACTGGCTTTGACCTTTGGTAATTGGTAATGAGTTGTTGGAGGTAATTCCAATTGGATCAACTCATCATCTTTGATTTGCTAGTTTGTAATGACATTGGTTGTTAGTATAGGCATGGAACCAATCAAAGAAAAATATGTTGATCTTGACTCTTTTGAAAAATTTATAAAACTTGTCTTGGATTTGTTTTCTATCTGAACCCTTAAAATATTGAAAAAACCATCTCTTTTGAGGTTCATTCTCTAGAGAATAAAAGTCTTTCTTAAGGGTATCCTTATCAATGCTAAATTTGTCAGATAACATCATAAGGTTAATGCATAGAAGAGTATGTTGGAGATTGGATCGACTTTTGGTCGTCCTCTTGCTCTTGATTGTATATTGTTCTAGGTATACTAGAAGTTGTATCTAATCCTTGGAGGTTTATACTAGTAAACTAGTTTTGTGACATAGATCTAGTTAATCCTACTTGAATTGATCAGGTTCTTACCGAAAAAGACCCTTTTGTCGATTCGTATTCGGATCTTGAGGCTCCTATTCTTGATGAAAAGGAATTTCTCCTATTAAAGGTTATTTCTACCTTACCAGAGTTATCTTGCTTAATTTGTTCTATAGTTGGAGCGGGTCAGGGGACTGACGGTGTGGCCTTGTCCATGACCCATTTTTCAGGGAGAGTTACCTCATCCCATTTTATGGTTCTTGGGAGAGAAACATTGGCCTTTGTCATATCAGTGATAAACAAAGTTGTCTCACCTCTTTGTGGTTTTAGAAGGACTCGTGATGCATAACTGTTCATGACCTTGTACTGAATCCTATATATTAATGATGTTGGGATTGATCCTTCTTTCATGTCAAGTCCATGAAAGTGGATGTTTAGGAACAGAGAGTCAAGAATGTTTCTATCCACTAGACTCACTGTTTTGTTTGGATAACAATTGAAATAGACTGGACCTTGTCCTAAGCTTGTTTCTACCGTTCCTATTAAGGAATCTTCGAATTTGTTGTGCCTAATATCTCTAAGACACATTAATACTGCGGCATCTATGCCCATATCAATTAAAGGCTTGATGGCTACTTGTACACATCCTATGTGTAGGTATTTGTATTTTCGACTATGTTCATAAATTGAGTTTTTTGAAAGTAAATGAAATTCTTCCACTATATCATGTCCTAGAGGAATATTATTTTCTACAGTTTTGATTATGTAATTAAAATTATGTTTGTCTTTGATTGTCTCAAGAACATACAGTGAGTCCTGAGGGATTTCCGGAATACTCCAGTCATTCATATTTTGATTTATTTCTTCGAATCGGACCTCCTCATCGAAGAGATTGGGTTTTGGGGCGACCTCGTGGGTCTGGTTTTCTTGCTCATTGAGCAAATTTAGGTGTCTAGAAGAACTATTTGAGGAGGATGATGATGAATTAGAACGAAAAGAAATACGGGAGAAGGACCGTAAAAAAACACGACATAATAATTTCATCCTCTAGTATCTTTGTCTTCATTTGGTTTCATAGAAGTAATTCCATAAGATTATATGTTACTAAATTTCTTGGATCTGAAAAATTAAAAAAAAATAACTCTTTTTTTTAAGAACAATACAATTTGAAGTTACTCCTATAGCCGCCAGTATATTATGTCTTAATATTTTACTTGAACAGTACACCTTAGCCTTACTGCCCTTTCTCATTCACGGGTCTTACTACTACAGTACCATTCAACTAAAATACCAGACTGTTGTACTTCCAAGAGTATGGTTCAAACATGTACTCTTTAAATTAAGCGTACTATACATCATTGGAAAATATTTTCTGTACATAGTTTCAGATCCATGAAATCAGTTAACATATATCCTTACGGACACTATTCCTACTTCCCCATATGACTTTAAGTTTGATCTCTGGTATCAGAGCCAGATGGGGAAGTAGGAATATTGTCTGTAAGGGCATATGTTAACTGATTTCATGGATCTGAATTTATGTACGGTAACTATTTTCATGGATGTACAGTACTTTTAAGCAGTATATGTTTGAACAATATTTCTGGAAGTACATCAGTCTGATATTTTAGTTGAATGATACTGTAGCAGTAAGTCTCGTGGATGAGAAAGGACAGTAAGGCTAAGGTGTATTGTTCAAATAAAATATTAAGGCAAAATATACTAGTGACTATAAGACTAATGTTCAAACTATATTGTCCGATAAAAAAAAGAGTTAATTTTTTTTTCAGATCCAAGAAATTTAGTAACATATAACCTTATGGAAACATTTCTATGGAACCACATGAAGGCAAAGATACTAGAGGATGAATTAATTATGTCACGTCTTTTACGTTCTTTCTCACGTATTTCTTTTAGATCTAACTCATCTTCATCATTATCCTCAATAAATTTCCCAAGAAACACCAATTTGCTCAACGAGCAAGAAAACCAGACCCACGAGGTCGCTCCTAAACATAATCTCTTCGATGAGAAGTCAGATTCGAAGATATAAATCAAAATATGGATGACTGAAATATTCCAGAAATCCCTCAAGATACACTGTATGTTCTTGAGACAATTAAAGGCAAACATAATTTTGATTACATAATCAAAACTATAGAGAATAATATTCCTTTAGGATAAGATATAGGGGAAGAATTTCATTTACTTTCAAAAAATTCAATTTATGAGCATAGTCATAAATACAAATATCTACACATAGGATGTGTACAAGTAGTCATCAAGTCCTGAATTGAGATGGACATAGATGCAGCAATATTAATGTGCCTTAGAGACATTAGGCATAACAAATTTGAAGATTCCTTGATAGGAACAGTAGAAACAAGCCTAGGACAAGGTCAGTATACTTCAATTGTTATCCAAACAAAACAGTGAGTTTGATGGACAGAAACATTCTTGACCCTCTGTTCTTAAATATCCACTTTCATGGCCTTGACATGAAAGAATGATCAATTTTGACGGCCTTAATCTACAGGATTCAGTACAAAGTCATGAATACTTGTGCGTCAAGAGTCCTATTAAAACCATAAAGAGGAGAGACAACTTTGTTTATTACTGATATGACAAAGGCCAATGTTTCTCTCCCGAGAACAATAAAATGGGATGAGGTAACTCTTCCTGAAAAATAGGTTATGGATAAGGCCACACTGTTTGTTCCCTGACCTGCTCCAACCATAGAACAAATTAAACAAGACAATTCTGGTAAGGTAGAAATAACCTTTAACAGGAGAAATTCTTTCTCATCAAGGATAGAAGCCTCTTGGTCTAAATATGAGTCAGCAAGAAGGTCTTTCTCGGTGAGAACCCGTTCAATTCCAGTAGGATTAACTAGATCTGAGTCACACAATCAGTTCCCTATTGTAAACCTCCAAGGTTTAGATACCACTTCTAGTATACCTAGAACAACATACAACCAAGAACAAAAGGACGACCAAAAGTTTATCTTCCTATTTTGTCTATTACACTAAATCGGTTCTCCTATTTTTTAATTCACTATTTGAGTCTCTTATATTTCAAAATATATTTTTATTTTATATATTATATTTTTAAAATCTTATGTATTTTTATTACACTATTCAAAAATTATTTTATAAAGTAAATATATAATATAAATTTTATCTTTAATGTATATTTTTTACATAAATTATAATTTCATAAAATGACAATATTTTATTATCTTTTTAATATCTATATATGTGATTTAATGACAATATTTTTTTTTTACCTATATTAAGATATTCTTGTTATTTATTAAATAAAATCAAAGTATTTTTTATTTTTTAAAATATATATGTATGTAATTTATTGACACTATGTTTATCTATATTATAATAAATAACATGAATATTTTAATATAGATAAAAAAAAATATTGTCACTAAATCACAAGCATTATTTTAAAAGATAAATATAATATAGAAAATAAAAATAAAAATAAAACTTATATAAATACATATAATTACAAAAGGCTTAATGACAACACTTACATAGATGGATACACTATTCTTTCTAAAGATGTGTTGATAAACAAGATACAGAAAACCAAATGGTTTTCTAAATTTGATCTAAAATCTGGATTTCACCAAGTTAAGATGCATTCCAATTCTATAAAATGGACTGCCTCTTCTTGTTCAAAAGGATTATTCGAATGAAAAGTAATGCCTTTCGGATTGAAAAACGCACCACAAATTTTCCAAAGAAAAATGGATAATATTTTTGAAAATTACAAAGAATTTACTAATACATATATAGATGATGTACTCGTCTTTTCAAAAACTAAAGAAGACCATTATCTACATCTCAAACAAGTTCTTCATTTATTTAAAAAATTTGGCTTAATTATTTCAAAGTCAAAAATGGAGATTTGCAAGACTCATATTTCTTTCTAAGGAACAGAAATAGGAAACGGGAAAATAAGGCTTCAGCCTCATATCTCCCAAAAAATTCTTGGTTTCCCAGATAAAATGGAAGACATAAAAACCCTGAGAGCTTTTCTAGGCCTGCTTAATTATGCAAGAAATTTTATTAAAGATCTAGGAAAATACACCACTCCTCTTTACAACAAAAATCTTTGACAGGACAAAGGAAATTCAATACAGAGGATATAAAATTAGTCCAAAAAATAAAAGAAATGGTTAATAATTTGTCATATCTATCTTTACCACTAGATTCCGACTATTTAGTCAAAGAATGTGATGGTTGTGAACAAGGATGGAGAGCCATCCAAAAGAAAAAGAAAAATAAAAATGAAAAAAATTCATGATGAAGAAATCTGTAGGCATGCTTCAGGAAAATACCACACAAAACCACAAGTATACTCAACTTCTACATATTACAAAGTAAATGTCATAATAAATGTTTTAGAAGGATTTAAACTCTTCTTGATTAATAAAAGTGAAATTACCATAAGAACCGATTGCGAAGCAATAATGGCTTATGGTAGCCAACAATTAAATACTAATAAAAAGCCTCACAAAAGATGACTTTTGTTCCAAGAATATGTTTATCATAACTGAATAAAAATAAATTTTGAACACATAAAAGGAGTTAAGAATGTTGCTGCTGATATTATTTCTCGTTTTGTAGGGATACAACAAGATGAAGCCTTATAAGTCTCTTACCAAAATATAAAACAAAAAAATGAAGTTTGGTAATCAAGAATTGTCTGTACTTACAAACGAGTTTCACTACCCCGATAAGGAAACTGTCAATGACAAATTTAATTTCCTCATTGATAATATTTGAAATATTCCAAAGCATACAAACAATAATGAGCAATTCGTTTGTTCAATGAAAATGGCATAATTTATGCCTTATACTACTTCTGCATAGCAGATAACCAAGGAGTCCCTCTCCTTACAAAAGTCTCTCCTTCTAGGAAAGGTTATACAGCTTGTGTCTTGTTATCAGGCCCCATAAAGGAGTTTATACCAATTTTAAAGACCTTTGCCTTGCAAAGGAGGGTATTTAAAGCCCAATTTACAAAGGATTCTATTCAAGGGAAGAAGCAGAAAAAGTCATTGAACTAAATACCATAGATATCAATAAAATAAAAAAGGCCCTTGAACCGACTATAGTCATAAATGCTGACCAAACCAAGATCAGCCACAAAACCTATAAAGACTTAGTCAGCCCAAATATCCACGGACCAATAAATGGCTTGAACCTAGACAATTTCAAGAAAATACAGAACTTATTGTTTAAGGTACACAACAACCAAACCCAAATTTCGGGTCTCTACATAGGCGTGCATGCTTATTTCAATCAAAAATTTGTATGCACCAACAAAACCCCATTTTGCGAAGACAAAACCAATTGTCCTTGCAAAATAAAATTCCTTTTCAGAAAAGCCAGATTAAACCTGGACTAGTTTAAATCCTTTGGATATGAGGACTTAGCGATCTCCACGAAGAGCCTACTGGATTATGGATGTTTGGAATCAATCTTGATTCCTCCATCGGATAGATTTGAAGGATTTAACCCCTCAATTAATGAAGCTATAAACCTAATACAAGCAGAAATGATGGATTACATTGCCATCAAAATAACAACCTACCCGAACAATTTTTCTGCACAAAATTACCCTTGCCATGTCATGAAACTCCTACCAGAGGATCATAGAAATTTTCCCTGTCTGTTCAATGATGAATATGAAAGTTGGGATGTACAGGGTAACACACAGTACCAATACAGCCTCATGAGGGCACAAATACAAGGGTACCAATGGTTCTTCTCAGAATCAGACAAACGAGAGTTTGACCTAATAAGAGAAACTTATGACACAAAGCTCTTCCAACCATCATACTATGGGAAGTTCTTCATTCCCTTCCCAGTTGATCACAACAAAAAATTGGTCCAATTCTTCCAAAAAGAGAAGAAAGATAAAGAGATTTACGAAGCCAGTGGATGTCATGGACAATAGACTCCTCCTTTTCCATCCACTGATCTCTCAATGGAAGACTCATCAGACATTTTCTGATTCTGGAAATATCCAAGAAGAAGAAGATGTTACTATTACAAAATCAACAAAGAACTGAAGACAGAAGTATCCTGCCAAAATACAGTTGTAAATTCAAGGCGGGAATCTTTACTATTGCAAAGACTCTGACACTTGGTCTATCTATAAAATTTTATAGTAAAAAGAGCCCTACGACAAAGTAAATGAAGAGTAACTTTACTGTTCTTGACTGAAAGGGCTTTTGTCTTTTTCTTTCTGTTTTCTCTATATAAAGGGTCTTCGGACTCAGTTGTAGACACGCCAGAAAACACTAGAAAAACAAGTGAGAGAAATAGAGAGGAAAAAGTTTGTAATAGTTCATTGTGCAATAATATCAAGCTTGTATTTTAAACAACGAAAAAGTGAAAATAGTAGTACAATAAAAGTAAAAATAGTAGTACAATAATATAATATAAATCAGCAAAGGTGGCAGAGCCTCCTATTTAGATTTATATTATATTTTAACAAATAAATAAAATACACAGTTAAGAGTAAGCGATAAGCGGAAGAAAGGATCAAATTAGATGGATAGAAGGCACTCCTCAAGTGGACACTATATGTTATCTCATCTAAGAAAAATATAGAATATGATGATCTAGACTCTCTTTTTTAAAAAAAAAATTGCAAGATCCTTATCGGTTTTCTGAATATTAAGCCGAGTACTGAAGATCCTTACCAGCCCACATTCTTTGAGTCTTACGATGATCTTATTTTTCTCTAAGCACCAGCCTAACCATAAAGGACTTCCATTGTTTTTCAAAAATAGATATCAAGAGCACACTTTTGCAAGCTTACAAATCCCAGGTTTTCAAAAAACAAACAAAAAAAAGAAAAATTCAAAAGTAAAGTAAACATCTGGGTTCTAAATCATATTCGCATTTTCTAAATAAAGATAACTAAGGCCCCTTGAGGGTGCCTTCAAAGAATTTAGCCAGACATATTGGATATCATACTTACAGTTTGACGGAAAAATCAAGGGGGGAAGATTCGAAAAGAAGCTTGATATTATTGCATAATGCATTATTACAAACTTTTTCCTCTCTGTTTCTCTCACTTGTTTTTCTAGTGTTTTCTGACATGCCTACAACTGAGTCCGAAGACCCATTATATAGAGAAAACATAAAGAAAAAGACAAAAGTCCCTTCAGTCAAGCACAGTAAAGTTACTGTTCATTTACTTTGTCATAGGGCTCTTTTTACTAAAAAAAAATTATAGATAGACCCAGTGTTAGAGTCTTTGCAACAATAAAGATTCTCACCTTGAATTTACAGTTGTATTTTGGCAAGATACTTCTGTCTTCAGTTCTTTGTTGATTTTGTAATAGTAACATCTTCTTCTTCTTAGATATTTTCAGAATAGAAAATGTCTGATGAGTCTTCCATTGAGAGATCAGTGAATGGAAAAGGAGGAGTTTGTTGTCCATGACATCCACTGGCTTCATAAATCTCTTTATCTTTCTTCTCTTTTTGGAAGAATTGGACCAATTTATTGTTGTGATTAATCGGGAAAGGAATAAAGAACTTCCCATTGTATGATGGTTGGAAGAGCTTTGTGTCATGAGTTTCTCTTATTAGGTCAAACTCTCGTTTGTCTGATTCTAGGAAGAACCATTGATACCCTTGTATTTGTGCCCTTATAAGGCTATATTAGTATTGTGTGTTACCCTGTACATTCCAACTTTCGTATTCATCATTGAACAGACAGGAAAAGTTTCTATGATCCTCTGGTAGGAGTTTCATGACATGGCAGGGGTAATTTTGAGCAGAAAAATTTCTCGGACAGGTTGTTATTTTGATGGTAATGTAATCCATCATTTCTGCTTGTATTAGGTTTATAACTTCAATAATTGAGGGGGTTAAATCCTTCAAATCTATCCGATGGAGGAATCAAGATTGATTCCAAACATCTATAATCTAGTAGACTCTTCGTGGAGATTGCTAAGTCCTCATATCCAAAGGACTTAAACTGGTCTAGGTCTAATCTGACTTTTCTAAAAAGGAATTTTATTTTGCAAGGACAATTGGTTTTGTCTTTGCAAAATGGGGTTTTATTGGTGCATACAAATTTTTTATTGAAATAAGCATGCACGCCTATGTAGAGACTCGGAATTTGGGTTTGGTTGTTGTGTACCTTAAACAATAAGTTATGTATTTTCTTGAAATTGTCTAGGTTCAAGCCATTTATTGGTCCGGGGATATTTGGGCTGACTGAGTCTTTATAGGTTTTGTGACTGGTCTTGGTTTGGTCAGCATTTATGACTATAATCGTGTTTTTTGGTTCAAGGGCCTTTTTTATTTTATTGATGTCTGTGGTATTTAGTTCAAGGACTTTTTCTACTTCTTCCCTTGAATAAAATCCTTTGTAAATTGGGTTTTGAATACCCTCCTTTGCAAAGCAAAGGTCTTTAAAATTGGTATAAACACCTTTATGGGGCCTGATAACAAGACACAAGCTGTATAACCTTTCCTAGAAGGAGAGGGTTTTGTAAGGAGAGAGACTCCTTGGTTATTTGCTATGCACAAGTTGTATAAGACACAAATTATACCCTTTTCAATGAACAAATGAATTGCTCATTATTGTTTGTATGTTTTGGAATATTCCAAATATTATCAATAAGGCAATTAAATTTGTCATTGACAGCTTCCCTACCGGGGTAGTGAAACTCGTTTGTAAGTACAGACAATTCTTGATTACCAAACTTCATTTTTTTGTTTTATATTTTGGTAAGAGACTTACAGGGCTTTATCTTGTTGTATCCCTACAAAACGAGAAAGAATATTAGGAGCAACATTCTTAACTCCTTTTATGTGTTCAAAATTTATTTTTATTCCGTTATGATAAACATATTCTTGGAACAAAAGTCATCTTTTGTGAGGCTCTTTATCAGTATTTATTTGTTGGCTACCATAAGCAATTATTGCTTCGTAATCGGTTTTTATGGTAATTTCACTTTTATTAATCAAGAAGAGTTTAAATCCTTCTAAAGCATTTATTACGACATTTACTTTGTAATCTGTAAAAGTTAAGTATACATGTGGTTTTGTGTGGTATTTTCCTAAAGCATACCTACAGGTTTCTTCATCATGAATTTTTTCATTTTTATTTTTCTTTTCTTTAGGATGGCTCCCCATCCCTGTTCACAACCATCAGATTCTATGACTAAATAGTCGGAATCTAGTGGTAAAGATAGATATGACAAATTATTAATCATTTCTTTTATTTTCTGGACTAATTTTATATCCTATGTATTGAATTTCCTTTGTCCTGTCAAAGATGTTTTGTTGTAAAGAGGAGCGGTGTATTTTCCTAGATCTTTAATGAAATTTCTTGCATAATTGAGCATGCCTAGAAAAACTCTCAGGGTTTTTATGTCTTCCATTTTATTTGGGAAACTAAGAATTTTTTGGGAAATATGAGGTTGAAGCCTTATTTTCCTGTTTCCTATTTCTGCTCCCAGGAAAGAAATATGAGTCTTGCAAATCTCCATTTTTTACTTTGAAATAATTAAGCCAAATTTTTCAAATAAATGAAGAACTTGTTTGAGATGTAGATAATGTTCTTCTTTAGTTTTTGAAAAGACGAGTACATCATCTATATATGGACAAGTAAATTCTTTGTAATTTCCAAAAATATTATCCATTTTTCTTTGGAAAATTTGTGGTGTGTTTTTCAATCCGAAAGACATTATTTTCCATTCGAATAATCCTTCTGAACAAGAAAAGACAGTTCATTTTATAGAATCGGGGTACATCTTAACTTGGTGAAATCCAGATTTTAGATCAAATTTAGAAAACCATTTGACTTTCTGTATCTTGTTTATCAACACATCTTTAGAAGGAATAGTGTATCCATCTTATTAACAATAAAAGCAGGGCTTATTTGGAGACTAGTGCTGGGTACTTTAACTTTTAGATTCAAGAGGGTTTTTATGTGATTTTTACATTTCTCTTGTTTGAAGTTCCCATACTGAATATATTTAGTTTTAATTATCAGATCTTAGTTTATAATTTCTAATTTACATATAACAAGATCTTTTTCTCAATATTTTGTAGGGTGTTCTCCTATTATGCTTATTTTGTTTAATCTATTGTATATTATCGAAAGTTATAATTTTATTAATTTTGACGGAATTTTAATCAGATTATGCTACGGATAATTCATATTGTAGTTCGATTTCTGTTTTTATGCTTTCTAAAATATTTTCATGGTAAGAATCATGGGAAGTTTCTAAAGTGTCCATCCTACTATAATTTTGTGATTCTTTTATTTTACAGCTTCTAGGTGTGTCACAAGGACATTGATCACTAACATTAGTGGGTGTATCACCACGCTATGTTCGTAACTCTGATGTAAGTTCGTCTATTATCGATGACATTTGTGAATTTGTAGAAATTAATAAGTAATCTTTGGTAATAGTGACTGATATGTTATCATGTACGATAAAATCAAGTCTTAAAATCATTTTTTCTTTGGTTGGTTGCAAGTCCACAACATTTGCTTTATTTATAAAGATTTTATTGCCAAAGATATTACATTTTGTAGATAATTGGATAATAAAATTTCTGATTTCTGTATCATTAATTATTATGTCTTTTAATTATTATATTACTTCTAAAACAATTATGTTGGGGTACAACATTTTTACACATGGAAGTAAAAGAACAATCAATATCCACCAAAGCTTGCAAAATTACTTGAGTTTGGTCAAAATTGTTTATTTTTAAAAAAATTATTTTAATCAAAATACGTAGACTTTTATTTTTCTTTTTATTGCAAATTATGGCCTAATCATGCCACTCTTATTGAGTATATGTATAACGTTCATTCACCCCACAACACACAAAAATAAAATTATTCAATTTGTTTGAAAATATTTTTCAACTAGCTTAAAGAACAACGACGAAATTATAGATTCGAATTTAAAACAACAAAGAAGGCCCATTAATGAAGCAAATCTCTTGGGGTCCAAAGTGCTCCCACATAATGGAGCAATTATTATATGATTTTGGATTATATAGTCTTAATAATTTTATTATAAATTGAAAATTTCTACCACTTAACAATTAACCAAACCATTACTATTCTGAATCAAATAATAATTTTTACACAAGATGGGTCATCAGTCATATCATATTCATCAAGAAAATCTACACTTTTCCAAAGTTATTGGCTCAAATCTCCAAGCATTATCCTACAAGTTATTTTTTTTATTAAAGTTATATCATCATCATGTACCCAGAATAACTACTGTTCCGTGAAAAAGATGATGGGTACTCCAAACCCTGTTTTCTACTCCTTTGTTGTTTTTTTAACTTACATCCCATTAGTAAGTTTGTTCTCGGAAAGGTAAATAAATGAGATAAGAGGAGCTTAATTGGTCATATTTATCTTTTAATTTTTCTTTTTCGTTCTTGATAAGATATCATATGGTCCCAATTACTACAGTAACTATGGAGGGTTAAAACTCGCTGCCACTCCTACTATGGTATTACATTATTCTTGCGCTGAGATAGTCAAGTCATATATTTTTTAATATTGTTATGATATTTTTTATTCTTAAATTAAATATTATAAATCAATCTTGATAGCACAAACGTAAATTTAAATTATTTAACAAGCTTACTTAATAATGTATTTAATTAAAGAATCAAAGAATATATATTAAAATCACTCTTGCCACCAATAAATGAGCAATGAATGGGTCTGCAGCATCATCATGCAATTGAAGTATTGGTCAAATGAGAAAAAGAGGTTGGCCTACAATGGACCACGTAGCTACTGCAAAATAAATAAAAGTAGCGCTAGATTTGGACTTATCCTACGAAAAGGCAGTGTTATATTTTTCCCACTACAAGAATGGAAGGTACCTGGTCTTAAAAAATTATGAATAAATAAATAAATAAAGTAATACGTATAAACGTTTGAATAAAACATTACGTATCTATTATTTTGCAAAAAGAAAACAGAAAATCAAATCAAATTTGGGATCGAGATTCACTTCCCATCCCTTTTAGCTAGGTCGTTGCTTTTAATTAACAAAATTTAAGTATTGTTGCTTAAGGGACTGTAGTGTTATTTTTTTAATCAAAATGAAGAGTTTTGCCTCAATAGCTCATGTGGAACTTTAATGTTCAAATTACTAGAACGAAACTTTAATTTCCATCGATGAGCATCGTCACAAACTCATAAATATTTGACATTGGTAAAAAAAGAGAAATGACATATGGTAAATTTAGCCGTCCTACATCAACATATGATTTTATATGTTGCTTGTGTAGCCTCCTCTGACATTTAATATCAATTATTCAGATCAAGATATTAATTATGGATGAATGAAGCGCGTTCCTTTAAAAAATAAGTAGTAATGACAATTAACATTAAAATTTCACAGTTTTTATTTAACTTAATTTTAAAAAAACAAATACAAAAAGAATATACGTTTAGACTTTAGAGTATATTTTTATTTTTTTATTATTTAAAAAATAATGTAATAGCAATGTAAATCTTTTTATATGTTAGTATCATTATAATTCTTTTATATATGGGAATATATGAAATACCTCCACTCATACATTTTGATTGTGAAAGTAGAAAAGATGAATTACCAAATCAGATATTTTTCTTTTTCAACTTTAAAAAGATCAGGGTTTTAATCCGCACTTAAAATATTTCAGGTAAACTCTATCAAATGACCTTCATTTATTCACATATTTACACTGTCATACTCTAAGTCACAGAACCTGTATCATTATTAATTATTAACTTGTTTAAGCTCGGTAAATTTTAAAATATTACTCCCATTATTGTAAAAAATATTAATAAATTGTAAGTGCACAACAAACCCAACTTCACAGAAAAAAACAATATTATACATGTAATTGAGTTAAATATTAAATACTATATAGTAATATCGAACATCTGAACCTTTATCACCATGGCAGATTGATATAACTTATTTATACAAATATTTTTGCAACAAAAAATATAAGTTAAGAAAAATGAAAAACATTAATGTTGTAAAAAATATTATATAAATAATATAAATATATTTGTGTTTAGTTCAATTTATCTTTAAAAAAATATTTATATTTGTTTTAACTTTACGAGAAAATTTTAAAAAATAAATAATATTTTATTAAAATAATCCCTACGACATAATCGACCGTTTCAATTCATTATTCTCTTTTTTTTATCATAATTCATTATTCTCTGAATCAAAATGTAACACGTGAATTTTTTTTTATAAAGCTCACAAAATCTGTAAGACCAGGAACAACCCTTTCATATGAATATGGTTTGGAAATCCAACTACATTACTCGTTGGTCAAGCTGAGAATATGCCAAACAAATGAATAATGCACACTCTCCCCCCACTTCCCCCCAAAAGAGAACCTTTTGTGGGGGATAGATAATTTTAATTTAAGCAGTGCTCACAGTCTCTATTATTATGAGAAAAGTAAAGTCACTTGCTACCACATAAAGTCAATAGCCACTATTCTACTACATGTGTGTACTATAGACAATACCAGCTACCATATACTACAACTTTAAGAAAAGGAAAATAAAAATTAAACTAGGTAGTTAAAGGGGAAATTTGTAAAATTGTTCAAAGGTTAGAAGAATCAAATTCCAAGCTAAAAAAAAAAAGGAAACAAAAGAAGAAGAGCAAGAGGGGTTTAAGATGCATACCTGGCGCTTGCAGGGTAGGAACAACCTCCAGTGCCTGCTCATAAAAAACAACAAACAAGGGAATCAAAAACCAGGGTCAGAGGTTATTTTTCAAAACAATTTGTGTTCCTTGGTTTTACTCTTTTAGACAGTTTCTATGATATCCTTGGAAATATAACAATTTTGATATTGGGTCACTAGTAAATTATCCTTGGAAATATAACAATTTTAATATTGGGTCACTAGTAAATTTAAATAAGTTTAAGGACACTAAAGAAGAGAAAGATTTTTAAAAGGTAGTACTAAAATCATAAATTATTTGGGTCTAACCCAGTAGACAATAGGCATTCAACTTGTGGGAACAATCTAAATTGGATTTCTACAAAACATTGTGGAGAGGTAAAAAATTTTAAATATGACCAAGTTTAGGAGGATTAATCTTATAATCACTTCAAAATAATGAAGTTTTAAAGGATGGATAGTGGGCTAAGATTTTGTTATATTTATTTAAGTAAAAATAATCTATTTAATAAAATAATTTGTGTTTAATTCTCATATGTAAGATTATTTTGGATTAACATCAAACAAGGAATAAGATTACTCTCTTACCCAATAAATTAAAAGAAGCACGGAAGGTAAACATATGTCTGAGTCTCACAGTAAAAACCAAATAAAAAACTACTAGAATCCTTTAATTTTTTTTAATTTTATTATGACCAATTTTTATTTTTTTTCATGAAAGAAAAAGGATGAAAACAGTGGGGTGGAGGAATTACTGGGATCTGATGCAGTAACAGTGGCGGTTCCTGCAAAGTCACAGGATCCTTGTGCTTGACCCTTCCTTTGGAAATAGCTGTTAACTGCATAGTTACAGTGAGCTCTCACAGTGTTGGGTTGGAAACAAGGGCCATTCTGATGCAAAGGGTTACAATCAGCCCCAGCTCCACAAGCATAATCTAAGGTTTTCTGCAATATTGCATCACTTCCTTCCTTGCAAACACACCAAGTGGCACCTATTACATTATTCCACATAAACAAGTTTAAGCCAAAAAAAAGAAATTACAAGTTACAAGTACACATATATATTCCAAATAAAGCAAAACGTGTTTAAATCATATTTCAACAAACGTGGAATTATGTTGTTACACTCTATGCATATGATTGATACACGGTAACTGTATTATGTTCTAACATAAAAAAAAGAAGATCTTAACCCCGTGTTTAGCCAAAAAGAGTTTAAAAAAAAAAAAAAAGATGCTTTGTTGGTTCAGATGAAAGAAGATATAATGTGGTGGTTGAATAGTTAAAGGGCTTACTTGAAGAGCCAGTGAAGGCTAAAAGAAGCACTGCAAGAGCAAACAAGGCCATGTTGCTGATTTTTAGAGGTGGAAGGAGAGAGAAGGGGTTATTTGGAATGGTTGCTAGAGAGTAGAAGAGAGAGAAAGTGGTGTGAGATCAGAAAATGAGAGTCACCAAGACAAAAATATAAAAATAAATAAAAGAGATGATTTTGATTTTGAATTTTTGATGCAATAAAAGAAAGAAAGTTGTGTAAACGGTGTGTGGTGGAATGATGGACCCGTTTGGTGTCTCTTGTTGTGAGTACTTTTGGTTTTGGTACACTTGCATTGCATTAATATAGTTACGGCTATGAGTTGATTTATGCTATTTTTATGGTTTCATGTTCTTTTACTTGTATAAAGGGAGAAAATATTTGCATAGGGACTCGTGGAAGGCTTAACAGAGTGCGTGGCATGAGCAGAGGAACAGAGAACTCTTACCTCCTGTGTTGTTATAAGAGTGTGTATTTTATTAAGATTTCTTTTATTTATATATATTTCTAAAAAAACGTTTTTTTATTAGCATCCAAAGACAATGGAGATCAAAATAAATGTTTTCTTGATTTTTTTCTCATATATATAATTTTTTTTACCAAAAAATACAACTTTCCTTATTATTTACATAAATATACATGTTTATCATTCATAGTATAAATTCAGATTGGGGAATCCAAACTTAGATTGTGATTTTGAAAAAAAATGATTTTTTAAGTTGAGAACTCCGGTCTCTCCTATCCAAATTCTCAATGTGTTTTTTTATTCTTTTTTAAATTTTTTTAAAAATATTTTTTAAAATAATTTTTAGAAATATATATAAATAAAAGAAATTAATAAAATTAGAGAACATTATGAAATTAAACAAAATTATTTAAAAATATTATTAATTTTATTTATTTATATATATTTCTAAAAATATTTTTAAAAATTATTTAAAAAAAAAAACAAAAAATACACTGAGATTCGGGTTGAGAGACCTAAATTCTCAACGTAAAAAATCAAATTTTTTTCAAAGTCAGTGTAAATTTGGGTCACTCAAACCCAAATTTACACTATGAATAGTAAATATGTATATTTGTGTATATAATGGGGGAAGTTGTATGTTTTGGTAATTTTTTTGTATATATGAGAAAAAATCATGTTTTCTTCTCTAACATTTTGTTTCCCCACAAAGGAACAATCTTTTTTATACTCTACATTGAAACTTGTAATTGCATTAGAGTTTGCAAAAAATATTTTTTCGACTTTAATCTAAACATGACGAAGGCTAGCATGCAATAGGAAGACAAGTCTTGCACCTTGGTGTTTAACGACAGCAGAGCATGCTAACAAAAGGTAGAAGAGAGGGCAGGCATAGGCAAGTGGGAGAAATGAGGAAAATGAGAGAGAGAAAAGAAAGAAGTGTATAAGAAGGAAAAACTATGTTTTTCGTGTTTGAACTTTTTCACATTTATGGTTTTAGTCCTTAAACATTTTGAAGATTGGTCAACGTCTTTCAACTTTTTCTCCGTCATGACTTTTAGTCTTTTTTGTCTATTTTGACCGTCAAGTGATAACATGACGTGTGTTTTGAAAGAATTAAATAAATTGTAACGATTTTTAGTTATCACAAATTTTTGAAGCAAGAAACAAAAATGACTAACAAACCTCTAACACTCAATTTGAGACTTTGATAAAAGCCCATTCATTGGCTATTTTGAATCAGTTGAGGGACTCATGTTCAATCTCATTGACACTTTGATGACACTTTTAAGCCTCATGTTGAATCAAGACATTTGGATGAAGGGACAAGGGTTACATGGTGGAAATGGTTGCGGTAAGGTTAAAATCAAATCACTAATTTTCTCATGGGATGTGTGGCAACAACACATTGTTAGATACCAATCATTGTAAATAACATTATAAGGATAATATTATTGTGAGTCTAGTGAGAGCCTACATGATCACACATGTAGAGTGGTTAATTGGAGTAGATAAATGTGATTTAATTTAGTTCATAGTTAATTAATAAAATATGATTTAATTAATTAACACCATATTTAATTAAATGAGATCCAATCGAATAAGATAATTAATTAGATATGATTTAATTCATCATCTATATATCTAATAAGATAAGATAATTATTTGTAGGCTAAAATATGTTTTTTGTCCCTATAAATAATGAAATGTTTGAAACTTGTCCTTGCAAAATTTTCAGTATGTTTTTCGTCCTTATAAAATTAAAATGTGTTATTTTTTGGCCTTAAGCTAGACATGATTTTTTTAATTTAAATTACAAAATGTAATTTATGGGGGTTAAAAATGGCCAAAACTTGTAAAAAAAATAAAAACAAATAAATCACCATTTATGGAGGTCAAGGTTATCAATATCAAGAGTCTACGCAGACTCGTGAGAGCTTCGTAGAGTTGACTCGTAAGAGTCTACTTTGTAAAAAAAATATGGATAATAAGTAAATATATTCAGAATGCACCATAAGAGGCAATTATGTGGTGGTAAATGCACCTAAATCCTACTTGCAATTATGTGTTACGCGGTGGTAATAGAGATTAGAGAATTAACAGGAACATAATATAATATAAGAGGTAATTACAGAATTAACAGTAATAGAATATAATAGGCAATTAGAGAATTAACAGGAACATAATATAAGAGGCAATTATGTGGTGGTAAATGCACCTAAATCCTACTTGCAGTTATGTGGTGGTAATAGAGATTAGAGAATTAACAGGAACATAATATAAGAGGCAATTACAGGATTAACAGGAACAAAATATAATAGGCAATTAGAAAATTATCAGGAACATAATATAAGAGGCAATTATGGCAACCACAAGGTGTGTGTACTGTGTATTACTAATTTACTATATATTGTTCTCTAAGAGTACTAACAGGAACAAAATATAATAGGCAATTAGAGAATTTAACATGTAGCCACTACCAGTCTTGAGTGCTTGACAATTGACATATATAAATCTCTTACTGATACAGTGATACCACTACCAGTCTCAAGTGCTTGACATATATAAATAATAAATTTGAAATCTCTTAGTTACTGATACAATGATACCAGCTTGAGTGCTTTATATGTATATAAATCTGAAATCTCTTACTGATACAAATTATACAATGATACCAGCTTGAGTGATTTATGTGTCATACTCATAATTGCATAATGAATAAAATTCGACAAGGTCACAAAGAATCAAATTCTAAAGCCACAGGAATCAAATTCGACAAGGTCACTTCATTTTTTCCCTCTCTGGCTTTTCCTAATTCCTAGTGGCAATTTGTTACTTAAAAAATTCACTTGGAACCATATGTTTGTTCAGATTAACATGTCTTTTAGTTCACAACAAGTCAACAATAGAAAGGAGACTTAGAGCACTAAGCTAACAGCCTAACACCATGAAATTTCTGAAATTCTCACCCCCCAAACTCGTGGCTTCTGCTTCTCTCTAGCTCGTCGTGGACCTCGTGGGTCGTGGCTTCTCTCTAGCTCGTCGTGGACCTTGTGGGACTCGCGGCTTCCAACAGAACAAGGCAGCCATCGCACTGCGCGTCGCTGTGTCGCGTGTCGCCTGGTGTCACGTGTCGCGAATCGCACTCTAGTGTGTGTCGTCTCATCTCGTCTCGTCTGAGGCTTTGAGCAGCTCCTCCAACTCTCATATGGTTTGAGGCTTTGAGGGAGAAAGACAAAATGCATGAGCACGAAGCAAATCCCTAAATCAGACACAACACAATCTCACAAAAACGATGCCGTTTTGCGGGAAAAAAAATTTCCAACTAAACTCGTGTGACTTGGTCCAGACTCGTGAGTTTACACGAGTCTACCCCAAGTCCACCGAGTCTGCTCTGAGACTGCCCAAAAACGAGTTTGCTTCCTAGTCGACTCACAGGGCTGAAGTAAACTTTTAAACTTGTAAGAGTCTACGAGTTGACTCTAGAGTTTGAAAACCTTGATGGCGGTTAAAAACCACAGCAAATTGTAGGATTTCTTTTTTTTGGCAAAATACCCCTTTCTCCCAAACCCATAACAACCACCACCTTAACGCCACCACCCATAAGAACCACCAGCAAAACTAGTAGACCACCTACATCATTAAACACCAAACATGCCATCAAATCAAATCGTCCATGTTTGCCTCTAAACATCACCATCAAAATTTGCCTCACAACGATGTCAAATGCACCAAGGTAGTTTTCTCGACAGGGCGTCTAACAAAGACGCGGTAGGCGAAGGAATCAAGGTCTAGCCCGAGGAAGTATGGAGGTTGTTTGGGGTTTTCTGGCGATGGAGCAGCCGACGACGAGGATGTCATGGAAGTAGACGCAGTGGTGGAAGATGCGGCTAAGGTGTCGAGGACGAGGGGCTTGAGGTTAACACAACGAGGATTTGGAAGATGGCAACGAAGGTGCCGCATGTGTGGTGGATGAGGGGTTGACGTTGTGGCGGAGGATGAGGCGCTCCAATAAGGGGAGGTGGAGGGTGGAGAGCGCAGTGGAGAAGTCTTCGTCGCTAGGGGAGGAGAAGAGATTAGGTGGATGTGGTTCAAGAGGGGGTTGAAGGAGAGAGAATCAGGGAAGAGAAATAGGAAATATAGCTCCATGTGTCTAATTTTTAGTGGACACACATTAGACACTTAGGTTCGAATTTGTCCAACCTAGTTCTAGGCAAAAAATAACACATTTCAATTTTACAAGGACGAAAAACATACTGAAAATTTTGTAGGGACAAATTTCGAACATTTTGATATTTATAGGGAAGAAAAAAATATTTTAGCCTTATTTGTATATGTAATCAAATAAGATTTGATAAGATAAACTATAATTGAGATTTGGATTATATCAGTCTCCTAAATATATGAGAGCGAGAGAGAGAGTGAAACTGATGATGCACATGAAACTAAGTAGAGGCGACGTACTTTTGACATTTGGTGATTAAAGACAACCTCTTCATTGTTTGAAAGCGCACTACAAAGGTAACATCTAAACCCTTAGTGACTCTTGCATAATGTGTGGTCCATGGGATGGAGTGTAACATCCCTGATTTTCAACTTCTCGATGGCTTTTTTATTATGACACTTCACGCGGTTAATATTCACTCAACATCCTTTTTAGTTAGAACCCTCCGTAAATAACCCTTTTCGATACCTCAAAAATCAGTTTTGCCTGCTTCTAGGATCAATGATTGACCCCACAAACCAATACAATACTTTTAAGCGTGTCTTGTCCTTACTCACACATTTTCCGAAAAACTTCCTAGAAGGTCATCCATCTCATAACTACTCCAAGCCAAGCTTGCTTACCTATGAAGTTCTTAAGTGATGGGCTACTGAAAAGTAGATGCATCTTGTTTTTATAGGTAGTATCAATTAATTCTCTTAAGTCATCTTTAATTGTACAGTCTCATACCTGCATAACCTTCGGATCCTTCTCATTCTGGTGTGATTCGACCAGGGTGTTACATGTCCACCAACTTTCGTTTGATTCGTCCTCGAACCACACCATACTGGAAGAGAGGTATGCTCTTATACCATTTGTAACATCCTGATTTTCAACTTCTTGGTGGTTCTCACACCACGACACTTTACACGATGACACTTCACTTAATATTTGTGTTAGTTAGAACCCTCCATAGGTAGTTCTTTCCGAGATCTCAAAAATCAACTTTGCCTGTTTCCAGGATCAATGATTGACCCCACAAACTAACACAAGACTTTTAAGCGTGTTTTTTCCTTACACATTTTTCGAGAAACTTCTCAGAAGGTCACTCATCCCATAAATACTCCAAGCCAAGCACACTTAACTATAAAGTTCTTAAGGGATGAGCTCTTGAAAAGTATATGCATCTTGTTTTTATAGGTAGTACCAATTAATTTCTTTGAGTCATCCTCAGTTGTACAGTCTCATACTTGCACAACCTCTGAATCTCTCTTATTCTGGTGTGATTCGATTGTGGTGTAACACCTTTCTACCCCAAGATGTATACACTTATAATATTTTCTAAATACGTTGGTAGTGAAATTTAATTAAAAGGATGCATCAACTTTAAAAAAAAAACACTTATTTCACGGTAAAAGTATTACATGTCAAAAATTTGTAAACTTAAAGAAAACAAATCAATAAATAACCTAACTCCATGTTAAACAAATCTTGGTGCTCCAAAGTCCATACAAACCATATTAAATAAAATATGGTGAAAAACTACTTTTTAGTTTAATCCTTAGATAAATGAATAAAACATTGTCCCAATATTACATTGTTTCAGAACATCCATAACCCTAAAATTAATAGTAATATAAAGTGGAGACGTAAATCTCTCATGTAACATCATCATCATAACCTTACGGAGACTCACCTACAAGGGTGACCTTTGGCCCAAACACAAACAATACAAATAGACGGGGTGTGAGATACATCTCACAATAAATTTAAAACATTAAGGAAGTTATAAAGATATAAGATACATTTATAAACAATTATGTTCCACAACATACACATGCCTCATCCAAATCAAACATTCCATACACAAATTCATAAATGAAATGAGATGCAGATTAGACCCGTAGACTCGTATGCATGTGGTACCATTTTGAAAAACATTGTGAATGTAGTCCGGGATTCCATGTAGTCGATGAATTGCCACACAATGAGCAACTCGACACTATCACTCTCACTGAGATGACATTGTTGGTGGCACGTTAGGGTGTTTCAACCTTGCAAAGATACTCCAACACATGTGATCAACATGAGCTTAAAGGAGATTCCAAACCGTTGCACCCCCAAGGTCAGAGTCACACATCAACTCATTCATGACCTCCCGATTAGGTTCATAAACGTCATTCACTTTAAAACACGTATACACAACATGATGTATGGTTCATAGATAATATGCACATGGTTTATTTTCAAATTCCCTTGGAGATTCCTATTCCACTAGGATAGGTTCTCCTAACATTTTTTGCAACACATACACATACCATGACATATTACTTTCATATATACTCATGGACATCATGCATTTAGACATAATATCAAACATGAGCACATTCATTCATTTACACAACAATATCATTGCATAACTTCATTCGTGCATTTAGATATAATATCAAACATAAGCACATTCATTCATTTACACAACAATATCATTGCATCACTTCATTCGTCAAATCATAAGTATAAACCTCATCCATCGTACTACCACTCATTATGATATTTATATTGCATATTCATTTTTCCTCCTACATTACTATGACCTTCATAGAGTATAATAATCACGTTTAGAGTTTTACTAATCCTATTAAGTTGCTTCTTATCTAATTAGAAAGATAGGACAGTTGTCTACAACTCCTATGTTGACCTCAAAATCCCTTTGAATCGTTTAGAAACCTAAAATTAGAAAATATACAAACTGACTGCATAATTCTGATAGCTTAGCCTTTACTCACTAAAATTGCAATATATGCAGTTATATAAATCCTTTTTGAGTGAAATCAAATCCCTTAACTAGATAACATCCAGGGATACAACTCCTACGAAGAAAAAAAAAGTCTAATTCTATCATTTAAGTACACGTTTTGGTGTTATAAGTTAGCATTTTCTATCAGAAAATCAGCACATGCGTCCAACATCAATTATCAAATTCAATTTCAAGAACATCAAAATGAAAAAACATCAAAACATACAACAACCAAATTCACATAAATCATAACAAAACAAAGTGTTTTAGGGTATTCACAACCCATCCAAGAAAATAAACTTACTATAATCATAAACCTAAAATTATACAATCTACCTGTGGTTCATTACCACTCATACAACAAAAGAAAAAGAGAGAACCCACTCCCCCTAACCTCAAATGAAACAATTCCTCAAAAACAAAAAGGAAGACGATCTCATGACCACTCCCAAGAACGCATTGATCCAATGACTTTGTCCACCATGATCTCCACGACAACTCTTACTATGACAAAAACTTGATTGTGATTTAAAACACAATCTCCAGTTGTCTAAATTTCCCGAGTTTGAAAACTCAAAGGGAAATATAAAAATATTGTATGAGGGGCTCTGTGCCTAACTCTAAGCCCACTGGTGCCTATAAGGCTTGTTGATCTCCTCTCTATATAAGGGAAGAAAGGGATTCATAAGGTTATTTTGTCCAATGTGAGACTTAGAGAGTTTTTCATGATCAAATACCTACTTTGGAGTTAATTTTCTCTAAGATAGAAGTTGATTTTGGTTTTTAAGGTGTATGGATGAATTGTAGCATGCTCAACAAGCTTTCCAACAAAGCAAAAAACATCTCAACGGACAATTATAACTCAAGATATGATGTGGTCTATCTAGGGTTGTCATCATAAAACTATCACTAAGACAACTTTTCAAGCATTTTAACTATAAAAAGTTAATCTAATACTCTTATAACACCAAATATAATATAATATAATAAATACAACAACAACAATAATAATAACAATAATATACACAAAATACACATGTGTATAGAAACACACTATCACAACACAAGTCATGCTTAGGACAAAACTAATAATATAAAAATAATTAATAAATATTTACAAAAAATATAACAGAACGGTCCTAATAATAGTTCTCTCTATGGTATATTCCTAGTACTCAAAACTTGAGATGTTACATGGAGTTCTTTATGCTTATGCTTTATTTAGAAAAAAAATTTATATTATAGACCATGAAACCCCAATAGTTGTATCAGAGCATTGGTCGCATGATTACCATGAGTTCTTAAGTGCTTTCTTTTGCGTGAAAGTATGTTTAACATGATTTATCTCCATATATGATATGTTTGTTGAATAATATTTATTAAATGTTTGATCTAATTGTGATATATGTGCTTTTGTACTTGTCAAACCCTTTTTGGATTTTGTTTCTCACGTATCTATTGTGTTTTTGGTAGAAAATTGTTTCCACAAACACAACACAGACATGTTGTCTTTGTACATGACCGTGCGTTGTGAATGCCAAAGCGCATTTGCGTCAAGCAAGATCATGCTTCTAATAGGTGTGGAGTGTGGGCGTGCATGATTTAAACTACATGTAAAAGGATGTTTTACATTTTTTATTCTTTTAAGTGGTGTACGGTTGTGACTTAGGGGAGGTGTATTGGATTAGGAATTTAGAAAATTATTTTAGTATAAAAAAACCTTGTCGATTTTAAAAGACTGTAAGAATGTAAGACTTTTAAGATTTTTTTAAAAGACTTTTACGATTAGAATTTTGCATTTAGAATTTTAAAGAATTTATAAAATAGGAATTCATAAGATTTAAAAAGACATGGATTTTTAAGATTTTAAAGGACTCCGTAAATTTTTAAAAAACATTCAAAATTATTGATAAAAATGCATGAATTTTTCTCACCTAACAATTTAAATAAAATCATCTATAAAAAACCCTAAACCTCCTGTTACATAACAAATCAATTTCCCCTAACATATTTGCAAGTACAATAGGCTCATTCCTTTTTAATCATCAATCATGTTAATTGTATAAAAATTATATATCGCAATGTTTGTCAGTAGCATGGATACTTGCAGTCATTTCCACAATAACGATCATACCAAACAAAAATCATACCCAACAATTGTTTTAAACCCCATTTATAGATGTAGCAAAAAAACTCATGTACCAAAAAATAAACCATTTATATATGTATCTAATTATACATGAATTGACTTTTCACGTTCATTAAAAATAAACATGTAATCAAGATGACCCAAATTCAAAAAATTGTGAAGATCTCTGGTATCACACATTCTAGGACATGTTCATGGGTCGAAAGAGTAAAAACAAATTATGAATGTTTACTGCATTCAACAATGAAACAAGAAATTATGTATGATAGAAAAATAAAAATATGTCAATTGGTAGGAAAAAAAGAAAGAAAGAAAGTCTCATGAAATCTCAAGGGTTGAAGTGAGATTGTTTTATGTGTATTTTCTATTAAAAAGTTTTATGAAATCCATTAAAATCTATCCTAAAAAAGAATCCATTGAAACCTATATACTTTTGAATACCAAAAAACTTTTTTTAAGTTGTAAAAAAACTTAATTGAATATCAACGATTTTTATTGAATTCATAAAAGAATCTTAATAATATTAATTGAATACCACAAGACTTATTTCTATTATTTAAAAATCTTGATTGAATATTTTAAGATTTTTTTTATAAAAAAAAATCTTTTAAAATCCTTTGAAATCCTAATTGAATACACCCCTTAGTTTCTTTTGGTTTATTTTAAATATGGACCCACATATTGTAGTTTAATTTTGGGTGACTTGTGAGTTGTATTGGATTCTAATTTTAAATATGACCTGTTATGTATTTTTAGTCTGAATCTGAATTGGGAATATATATTTTGTTACTCTGAAATCTGAATATAGGTTACTTATTTAATTGTTACTGAATTGGAATATATATTTTGAATTGATTTCAGCTTTGTATTATGAAATATGAATTACTACCATGATTCCGTAAATGATGGTGTTGATATGGTGGATGAAATAAATAATGAATAAAATGAAGAGATACCACTCAATGATTCTCAATTTCCCATGAATTTTGTTTTCTTATTTTATTTTTAATGATGATTTGTTAATGAATCTTAGATTGAAAAATTGGAGGAACTAACTGCATCAAGGATGTGGTCAAACATTGTCAATAAAGAAGATTGATTATTTGATGTTGTGTTATTTTGAAAATAAAAATGAATATCTATGTGTATTGTATTATTTGCACTTAGACTTGTTTAGATTTAGACTTTACATTTCACCTAATTTAGACTTGAGGACTTGATATTACCTATTTGAATTGCATTTATGTGCATTTAAAATTTGCACTAGAGACTTGTTTGGATTAAGACTTGACACTATTCATTTGTATTGTATTTATGTGCATTTAAAATGTTTTTTTTAGACAATTCACAATTGTTTTTAAAATGGGGTAATTTTTCTTGTGTGAATATAGGCCGATTCGCAAAGCCCACATGCTATGCAGGACGGGTGCGGGTTAAAAAAATAAGCCCGTTTAAAATGTGGGCTTCATGGGTGGGCTTATCAGCATGTCCAATTATAAACACATGAATGCTAATTCTCATAGTCCTCACTGGATGAGTTTGCGGGGAAAAATATATGTTAAGGGGGAGTGATACGAAGAGTTTAGTTGATATTTAATCTCAATTGCACATTTGATCAAATGATATGCCTTTATCAAATAAGAGTGTCTCCTTTTATTTTGGATGAGAGAAGATTCATTCACAAATAAATATACATAGACACCTATATGCTATATAACATGTATGATGAGTGATATGATTTAATAGAAAAAATAGAGATAAAGAGAAAACAAAGATGTCAACTAGGGTATGTTGGACAAACAATTTTAGTTAGTTTCAAACTTTTTTTTAATAATTGAAAAACTTACTTGACTGTTCGATAAATAATCTTTTTTAAGTACATCCTAGTGTTTTTTAGTATCTTTTAGCATTTTTTTCAAAATGTAACTTGAAATATTTTTTTTAACATTAACTTTTAACTTTTTATTTATTTCAATTTATTTTTAAAATATTTATTCAACTTTCTTATTATTCTTTTAAAATATATCATTTTTTTTTATTTTTTTAACTACTTTAATAATTAATTTTATTAAATATTTATTATTTAATAAGTTATAAAAACTTTAAGTCACCCAACTTTTCAACTTCTAATTAACTTTTAACTTTGGTTTTGTCAAAAATATCCTATAAGTGTTTGAAATTTATGGACATGTAACTATAAATCTTCTCCATTTACGCTGTGAGGGTTCGCTCAAGTCCAAGACATAAGCATAACCCGGACCTTGAAACCGGCAACTTGAGTTGAATCACAGCGCAGTATCACGTCTCCACCGATCATCATCTTCTTCGTTCTTCTTTCGAGGAGCGACCGGTTCTGATCAAGGAGTTTCAGGTTATCGTCGAAAATGTTGTTTCAGATTCCTCGCCTCACCAACTCTCTCAGAGATCCCTTCGACGTGGACCAGTACTATCTTCATCGCAAAACCATTCTCCACAACCAAAAACCTAGCAAGTAATCCATTTAATCGCATTCTCAATTACGTTTTTCCATTTTCTCTCCTCTTTTTCCTCTACGTCCTGTTTGGTATTGCTTCATGTTGCTTGTGCAATTAATTGATTGTTTAATATTTACTCTTTGAATTGTGGCATTTAGTTCCGCAAGTTCACTCGATGAATCGGAACTGGCGCGGAAGATTGTGCACGGGTGGGAAAAAGGTACGTTGTGTGCGGTTGTAAAAGCAGTGTGTTAGTAATTTTCAATTGATGCAAAAAATGAATGTTGATAGCGATCGATGACTTGTTTGTGTGTTTGGTGAATTGGTGAAGCAGCTTCGTCGGACGTGCGGCAGGCCTACAAGCAGTTTATAGGAGCGGTGGTGGACTTGGTTGACGGAGAAACGCGCTCCGAGGAGTTCCACGAGGTGGCGCTGACTATGTACCGGCTATTTGGCAGGCCAATGGAGGAGGAGGATCACATTGATAAAATTATTTCAGATAAAAAGTAAGTATTCTCAAACTCGAGACTCGAGAGTCTACATAAACTCGGGGATCTTCTGCAGAGTCCACTCTTAAACTTGTAAGAGTTTACCTATTATAAGAAAGGCAAATGCTAAGGGCACTAGTTAAGAAACTTAAGTAGAAATATTTTTATTAGAAGGTGGAAAATTGTGCTGTGCATGATCTTTTTTGCACTCTCCTATGATTTTCCCACTAAATACTTTTTTCTTTTTAGTTCCTTAACCAATGCCTTAGGGCATGGGTTAGCAAGACCCTATAAAAAATAATATTAAAAAAACTTATATGTGTAACATATTACTCTTAACATGACATTTCAACTCCATAATAAAGTAAAATGAAAAATCACAACAATAAAGTGTGATAGTACATTAGTACTAAATAAGATCAAACTATATAAATGATCAAATCATAGATAAATTCGTACGTTCCTAAAGTAAAATCATTTAAAAAAGGAGTTAATTTCTTCAAATCATTTGAGCCGTAGTAAAACACTAACACTGTAGGGTCAATGGGGGGCAAAAATTACATTTGATTTCAAACTTGCTAACTCTCTTCTTGAGTCGTGAGTTTAAAGAGTTTACTTGAGTTTATCTTTATCTAAAAGAGTTTGATGGTGAGTTAACTTGAGAGTTTGACAACCTTGATAATAGTTGTCAGTAATCTGAATTCTGAAATGCTTGAGGGTGTTTGTAAAAGTGTTAACATCCCGTTGAATGAATCCACCAAAAATCTCCTGTCACGCTTAATTTCGTGGAACTGGAACATTTGAAACTGCTGCTCAAACTGGTAAACAAACACACATTGATAGTTGGTTTTTGAGATCTCGCTTTCACACTTTATTGGAATAAGGGTCCTGCTGGTTGGTGGCCTTAGGTTTCTGGTTAAGCAATCAATAGTAGAAGATTTTTATTGGAAATTATGTTGGGGATGCATTGGAAATCATGGTGGGGGTGCATTAATAACATTTTTTAATAAGAGCTTTCCACTTTTAGTTCATTAACCAGTGCCTTTGCATTTTTCATGAAGTAATTATTCAATTTTGCATGGCTTTTGGATCTAAAGAATTTAATGAGCCTTACTAACTATTGTATAGAGGATTTTGAGTACACTGTTTGTGGAAGTTCTCTTATTTGTATTGCCAGGTGCATGTTACCAAATACAGAGGCCATAATATGGCGTAAATATATGATTGATTATTATGTGTCTTGAATATGGAGAGATTGGAGAATTTGTTCAAGATTTTAAACTTTCAGTGTGCAACATTGGTATGCAGGTTAGAATTACAAAAACTTGTTGGACGCACAGTTACTGATGCCAAGTTGAGGCAAGTTGCATCTCTAGCACAGCGACTTTTAAATTTGCAGCCGAGCAATAAAAACTCTGCCATTTCTTTTGAAAGAAATCTAGATGCTAACGAGGATTTAGAATTTGGAGCTGATTTGTTTTTTCAAGCACCAGCTCGTTTCTTGGTTGATGTATCCTTAGATGATGGGGATATGATGGATTTTGAAAGCACTGTTTCATTAGAATTTCACAAAGAACAGTATGGCCATAATGTCCCAACAGATCATTCTGTTGTTAACAGGGAAAAGTTCAACCTGACTTGGTTACGAGATGCATGTGATAAAATAGTTAAGAATTGTAATTCACAATTATCCCAAGATGAATTGGCAATGGCCATTTGTCGGGTTCTTTATTCCGAAAAGCCTGGTGAAGAGGTATTGCTTGTCTCAATCTCTTTTTAACAGGTATATATAATATATAACTACAGTTTTCTGCAATGTTGAAACTTTGTTTTTTCCCTCTCTCCTTGAAGATAGCTGGAGATCTGTTGGATCTTGTTGGCGATAGTGCATTTGAAACTGTGCAAATTTTTTTATTGGTGAGAATATGCTAATTCCACTCTCGTTTTTTCAAAAGGTTATTACCATTGATAATTCTTTGTGAACTTTTCTCTTCCTTCATCCATATCCAAGTAATGATTGCTTCATATGCTGTGTTAGGTTTTCTTGAAATCTGACATTTTTTTTCTTTGTTTGAATAATTCTTTGTAATGATTGATGAACTTCACTTTAAGACTGAAGGCATGCCTATCAATTATCTTATAGTGAAACTCTCAAATTTAGAAGGAATAATATTATTGTATATTTTTTATGAGGTACATCAGGTGCCTATATATACACAAGCCTGTTGGCTATTTTAGGAAATAGGGACAATTAATTCTAGGGGACAAATCCCTGTGATTATGGGATTGCTTCCTAATATACACACCTAGTATTAATAGCAAGATACAAAATAGATACATTTTTTTTTTTGCTCAGCAAAATTAGATATTATATATATTGAAAAGTACCAGAGGTACTAAGGTTACATTGTAGATAAATTTGTGCATTTGGTTGCTGTTTTATAACAGAACCGCTTACAACAAGCTAATGATACATAGATTCTTGTTGCTAGGACATGGAGAATATGTGGAGAAGTATTTTGGGAGTGGTGTCATATGGTCAGCGGCTCTTGAGTCTAGTATCCAATAATGGGTAAAAGGTGTATCTGAAACATTAAATCCAAAGGAAACTAGAAACTTACTAGAATATGTTAAGGAGCACGTACTTGTGGGCTTTTCCAATTTACTAAGGAGGAATCTTACTCTTTCTATCTCTTCATGATTTAGCTGGACAGATCCTTCACCTTGTCTATTAGCAATGTGTGCTTGTCCCCCCTTTCTTGGAGGGCCTCCCTTGTGTCCCCATTCTCGCTCTCCTTTCTGCCCCCATTCTTGGCTTGGGGTTTTCCATGTAATTTCCAGCACTTCTCCCTTGTGTGGCGTGACTTGTTGTAGTAGGTACACCAGACCCCCTCGTATTTTTTCTGATCAGCAACCATGGTTGTTCCTCCTTCGACCACCATTGCTGAGCTTTTGGTAGTTGGGGTCTCCAGCATCAATCCTCTCCTACTTTCTTCACTCTGGATAATGACTACCACTTCATTAAGCCTTGGGACTTTCTCCTTTCCCAAGATTTGGATTTGGACCTGGTCATATTCAGGATTCAGGCCCACCAAAAAATCATAGACCCTATCTTGTTCAATATACTCCTTAAGGATTGCTGAGTCTTCTGAACACTTAGCTTTTATAACTCGGTAATGGTCCAGTTCCATCCATAGAGACTTGAGTTGATTGGCATATTCCCTTGTTTGGCAGCCACGGTTTTCACCTTTACATCATAGATTTGAGCAGCATCCTTGGCCTTAGAATATGTTTGTTCTACGGCCTCCCAAATTTCCTTTGCTGATTTGAGGAACATGTAGGTATCACTGATTTTTGGGACCATTGAATTCCTCAACCATGCCATGATCATGGAGTCTTCTTCATCCCATGATTTGAACTTGACATCCTTTTCATCAGGGGCAGCATCAATCAGGTGACTGACCTTTCCTTTTCCTTTCAAGATGGTCCTAATGAGTTGAGGTCATTTGAGATAATTCTTTCCAGTTTATCGATAAGCAGAATGAACATTCTGCAATTCACCAGCAGTCTGGGATTTGTCCCCAATTTCCAGAATAGGGTTCACGATTTCAACCATCACAGATAGGTGCAATCAAGGTACAGAGTGAAGTGTGCAGAAATGGAGGCTGCGATAAGGATTAGGGTGTGCAACAATGAAGGCTGCGATAAGGATTAGGGTTGCGTAGTCAGAGGCTCCCAAAGATCAGGAGCTCTGATACCATCTCAGTTTTAGAAGGAATAATATTATTGTATATGTTTTATGCGGTACATCAGGTGCCTATATATACACACAAGCCTGTTGTCTATTTTAGGAAATAGGGACAGTTAATTCTAGGGGACAAATCCCTGTGATTATGGGATTGCTTCCTAATATACACACCTAGTATTAATAGCAAGATGCAAAACAGATACAGAATAAAAATACAGCAGGGATAAAATATAAAACTTCATAAAATAGGAGTAACACAGTTTTGACAGAAACAGTGAAAGATACTGAAGTTTTTTTTTTGTTTTTTTTGTTTATGGATTTGTTCGAGTCATAGTTGACATTTTTGTGATAATTTGCAGCATCGAAAGGAGATTGTTGATTCTATTCATCATGGCTTATTGGTATTGAAGTCTGATAAAAATGCTTCAAATGCTCAGTCTCGCATGCCTAGTTATGGAACACAGGTATTGATCATGTTCTTTATAATTATCTGTACTTCTTCACTTGTATAAAGTAAAATCCAGACATGTTTCCTTTTTTATTTAAAACACTGCCTTCCTTAAGGAATTGCGTTTTGTAGGTGACTGTTCAAACAGAATCAGAAAAGCAAATTGACAAGCTTCGACGCAAGGAGGAAAAACGAAATAGACGGGGAGTAGAACATGCTGGTGATGGTGAATTGTCTGCACTGGATTTCTCATCTTTACATCAAGCAAGTGAGAGGAAAAAAATGTTTGATGAGATGATTGGTTCTGGAGATAAGTTCGAGTCAATAGCTGTTACTGCTCTTCCTGAAGGAACTGTAAGGAAGCATTTTAAGGGGTATGAAGAGGTTAATATTCCCCCAAAACCAACTGCACCATTGAAACCTGGAGAAAAGCTGGTATATCTCTTATTTATGATTTGTGAATTTCATTCAACTGTTCATTGAGAGATTAAAAGTATTTTTGTTCACTGTAACTTTAATAACATATGAGGTGAGTGAAGGGTGTGATGCATGGAGTGCTATTGCCCTTGGATCTTTGGTTATGAATACCATGCCACAATTAAAAAAATTAAAACTCACCTTTGCAAATTTTCTATTTTTAATTAGATATTAACAAATGCATGACTATAGCTTCCCCCAATACCCAAGTGGTCTTCTGAGTACTGGTTTATGATATAGCACTATTAATGCATATCTACCACAATTATGCACTTTCAGATTGAAATCAGGGAGTTAGATGACTTTGCACAAGCTGCGTTCCGTGGGTACAAATCACTTAATCGCATTCAGAGCAGGATTTTTCCAACTGTTTATGGAACTAATGAGAATATTTTAGTGAGTGATCTATGGTCTATTTTTCAAACATAGTTAATAATTAAAAATGATTATAGAAGCCCTTCATTTAGCAAAAAGAGAAAAAAATGTTACTTTTCTAGTGTAATGAAGTGCTTATCATGTTCCTGCAGGTGTGTGCTCCCACAGGAGCGGGCAAAACTAACATAGCTATGGTTTCCATTTTACACGAGGTGAATAATCACTTGCTTTATATTTACTCTTTTACCGAAAGATATAATTTATTTCTATCTCTGTTTTGAATTGATTTCTTTCCCTGGTGTCATGGGACAAAGAAAGATGTGGATGTAAGGGCTGGGCATGGGTTGGTCAGTTTGGATTTACAGGATATTTAGATCCAAACCATTCAACTGTAATCGGTTTGAATTTTAACTATTTTTTTTCATTAACCCAAAATGAAAATTGAAAAAAGCAGTGTTTCAAGCAGGCAGCTTTTAGTTTCTTTAACGTCTTTTGCATATTAATATGACTTGATAATCATTCTCTAATAATAAAAATAACCTTTTGGCCTTCCATGCACCACTGTTCCCATTAATTTATGATTTGAGAGAGAGATCCAGTTCTTTCCACTACCAGACAAATGCAAAAGGCTAACGGGTTCAGTGTGCAAGTCCCTTCATATTATCGCCACCCAAGCTGGTTCCTTTAGTGTGCAGTGGTGGCAACAAACCCAGCAGCTAACCCTTTTGAGCACTGGCAGTGAATCCACCTCTCTATCCTTTTGCTGTACCCACTCCTCAATCTAAACCAATGATCCGAATCAACCTGTATCTTTTTACCCTTCAATTTGGTTTGGATTGGTTGGGTTATCGGATCAATCCGGATCCATGTCCATCACTAGATTTACTGGCTGATTACTTTGTTTATTCCCTGCATTCTTCCTTGATTGTAAATCTGTCTGAGGTTATAGTTTAATTTACAATTCATTTTCTGTTGTGTTCACCATCATTTTGTTGTGTATTGCACTAACTGGATCGACATTTTTTTCCTTGGATGTGATATTATTCACTGCATATGTATCACAAACTTGAAGGTAAATGAGAAATTCTGTTAAAAGGCTAGTGTCCTAGCTCCGCCTTCTTTCAATTTTCTCCAGTTCTTTTCATTTACAACTTTCAAAGTTTGGATTTATTTGACCAGAACTCTAGGCTGTAGAATTTTGATAGACCTCTTCCAATTACTAAAGTATAGGTCAGGAAAAAGAAAGGATGAGGAGGGTGCACAAAAGAAGAAATTAGGGGAGCAGTAATGGGGATGTTACGGGCATAGAATAATTAGGCCAAAACAGAAGTTAATTGAAGGGGGTCATGCTCATGATTGTCTCTGCTGATGAGAGATGGAATGAGCATGATGGGCATGGGGAAATGAATATTCTGGAATGACACCAGAATAAGCGAGGGAAATGGTATAAGGGGGATAACGTGACTGAGGAGGCAGAGAGAAGATTTTTGGAGGTAGGAAGCTCAGCTCTCGCCTGAGGAGTCTGGGCTTCTGTATTCTCAGCAGAGGTTCTATTTGGAGCTAGCCTCTACTGTTCTATTATAAATAAACATCAGATTCTGTCAGATTGATAAAGGCATAAGGAAATCTGGTTTTTGAATAAAACATGAACCTGATGGCTTTGCAGGTCTTATATTGGATGCAAAATAGTAGTTTCTGAAGACATTTAAGGTTATTTGAGCAGGGTATAGGTACTAAAAACTATTGGGTATAGTGGTATTGAAATAAGTTAGACATGAGACTACAAGGAATCTTGACTGGTGGTATATATGACCTAGGAGGAAGAGAAAGAGGAAGAAACCTAGTATCACAATAAGTTGCTTTTCATCAACTATTGAATGTAAAATGATATTATACCAGATTTTGGTCCCAACCTTTATGTATTGGGACTAATCTGGAATGTAGTTTGTAATTCTAGTACCACTGGTACTCAATTAATAGAATATTATTTTTGCAGAAAAAAAAAATCAACTATTGAATGTGATTTCATGATCCTTGTAAATTTCTTTGTGAAGGATATTCTTCTTTAATCAATCTGATTTGTTTAAAGTTGGGAGATGGCTCAAAAATTAGATTTTGGGAGGATGTGGAAGATATACCCTGGTTGGAAGATTTTCCTCATCTTTTTTGGCTCTCAGATGTTCACAATCTCCAAGGAAAGCATGTTTTTGTTTTGGTTTAACTATGTTTTTAGCCCTTAAACTTTTTTTGAGTTTTCATTTTTAGTCCTTGAACTTTAAATTGACTGGTCTTAGTCCCTGATGTTTTAGTCCGTCAATGATTTTAGTCCTTGCCGTTAAGTGATGACATGGCGCTAGGTTTATTACAATTTAATTACATTTTTCGACTCTTCATTTTTTGGTGGTTAAAAACTACCAAGAATTGCTTGACGATAATTTTTGAAACATATTAAACAAATTCTGCCGGTTTGTAAACCACTAGAAATTGTTTTCCCCTTTCTCTTAATTCGCAAAACACTCGTCAAATCCCAACATCACCAACATCAAACCTGCAATCAGAACAAAAATCCCAGAAACTCAAGAGCCCTTGTGACAAATACGAGGTCTTGCAAATGCAACAATGATGATCGTCGCAGATGAAACAGAGATGAGTGACGCACGTGAATCTCGGTCTCAGTCTGGTTCTTGCTAGCAAAACGCACAAACGATGTTTCACAATAGCAATGTCGACCACGTTGGCCAAATTTGAAGGTTGTGGAGGTTGATGCAAGAGGCCAGATTTGAATGGAGGGAATTCCTTTGCGCGTTGAAATCGAGACTGAGTGTGCGAAGCTGGGTTAGATTTGTCGAATCTATCAACGTGGATTTCACTGGAGAGGGAGAAGCTGGAGAGAATGATGTGGTCTTGCTCACATTGGACCCCCGCGTAGTTGTAGGGTTAAGAGGGTTTGGTCATGTTGTAGCTTCTTGTGTTTTTGGCCGCACGTTGTACTTGCTCTTTGTTGCCAATGTTGCTTCTAGGTAAATCTAATAATCAATCATTTATGCAATGATTTTCTTTGTGTCTCGTCCTTGGATTTTTCCACATTCCAATTGCAATCAAATCACACCTGCATTTTTTGTTACTTTGACTTGAATCATACAATTGCTATTTCCAGTTTACAGCGAGTGTATTGCATGTTTGACTTGAATCACTCAACCAACTTGTTTTGTTCATCCTTGTTCTTTCAAATATAGATTACTCCAAATCATATACAAACGTTAGTAGTTCTAATTTTGTTGACCACGGTGTTGATTCCATATGCTTACGAGCTACAATGGAGGCATAAGGTGAAAGGGACAATGCTTTTATTGATAAAAGGTTAAAGACCACTTGAGTTAGGAATATATCACCGGGAGATTGAAACTTTGTTGAATTTGTGATTGAATCTTATGTACATTGGAAGCAAGTTTTTGATTGGAAATTTTACATGGCCGGAAAGGGGAAAAAGGAAAGGCAATTTGTGGCGGTTTTTAACTGCCAGAAAATGAATTGTCGGAAAATGTAATTAAATAATAATAAATCTAGCGCCACATCATCACTTAACAGTGAGATTTATCGACAAGGACCAAAACCATTGATAGACTAAAACATCAGGGACTTAGACTGGTCAATTTAAAGTTCAAGGACTAAAAGTGAAAATTCAAAAAAGTTCAAGGACTAAAAACGTAGTTAACCCTTTTGTTTCCATGATTCTGATCATTGTTGGAATGCCCACTTCTTTAGAAACTTTAATGATAGACAAGCTATTGAACTTCAGTCCTTGTTGGCCTTACCTTCAGTCCTTGTGCTCCCATTTCTTCTCATCTTTGAATAAGAATTTGGATCCTTGATTGTACTAGACTGCTACAAAAAATATGGCCCTCTGTGAAAGGCACGGGGAAAAAGACAAAAGAAAACCAAATATAAACAAAAATGCCATCCATGAATTGAGAAGGAAACGAAGTCTTGTGATTAACACTTGATAATAGTGTAGACAGTTTTATAATAGTATAGATGACTTGTTGCAAGTTAGATAGGCTAACATAGATCTCTCTTCTGACATTTGTCATGTGAGGATATGCTTCTAAAACTATGCCTCATTTATTTCTCCGTTGCCCAATTGTGTGATCCCTTTGAAATAAGCTTTAGGTATTTTCGGTGAGTAGTGGGTGTGTGATTGTGAAGCACAAACTTTGATATGGACATCGGGTACAACATTGACACTTTGGCTTGACTAATAATGTCTATACTATAGGACATCGAGATAGCACACACACACATACAAAGATAGGGAGAGAGAAAAGGCTAATGAAATAAAATATTAGTAATATTTGCATATTCTTGTATATTCACCTCTTTCTTATGATAATGAGCCTCAATAAGAATATCAAGAGACACTAATTTTTTTTTTTGATCAGCAAAATAGAATATATATATATTAAGATATCAGTACCAGGGGTACTATAGTTACAAAAGAGTTAAAGAAAATGTAGTGGATCCACCTGCCAAGCTACTCAGCTTGGGGAACTCCACCCACTCAGGAGGTTACATAATCAGGCCCCTTGGCTTGTGAACCCTCCTAAATTACATCCCCACCTTTAAAACCCATCCTAATCTGCTGAAAAGCATATTGGTAAATTGGTGGACCAATATATCTTAACAAAAAAATTTAATCAGACACTAATTTACAATGAAAGAATTTGGTCTCTTAACAAAAAATCTCAAAATAAGAGAATGAAGCTATATCTTTTAAGAAAAGTATATTTACCTTCTTAAACCAACTTTCTAAGTTTTTTCTATGATAGTGAGCCTAAAAAAATGTGAGAAAAATTATTTTTCCTAGTCTGTTTGGTGGGTTGGAAAATAAGGAAGGAAATAAAAGTTTGAAATTTGAATAGAAAGGGAGTTCAAAGAAAGTTTTTCTTTTTAGAAGTCAGTTTTTTTCTATTGGGAAAAATCCAAGTCCTACATTGGCTAGAGATAAGGTCAATATAGAGTATATAAGCGAGGGACAACTCTCACTCTAAGAGCTAGCTTTTGGGGTTGAGTTAGGCCCAAACTCACATTCTAAGATGGTATCAGAGCTTATCCTAGATCCATTAAATGAGTCACCCATCATGTCATTCATGCACCAAGACCAAAAGTGCTGGGCGTGAGAGGGTGTATTGGGAAAAACACAAGTCTTACATTGACTAGAGATAAGGCCAATATAGAATATATAAGTGGGGGACAATCCTTACTCTATGAGCTAACTTTTGGGTTTAAGTTAGGCCCAAATCCACATTCTAAGATTCTTTCTTTTCCTTCCACTTTCTCTTCAACCAAACAAAAGAAAAGATATGGTTATCTGTATTTTATATTATATTTGAAGTCGACTTCTCTAAAAATTAAAAAATAAATATTTTTCTAATAACAATAATGTCTTTCCATCCATATGGAGGTTTCAACTTAAATATCCAAGTTGTATGAAGGTGTTGGGGTTGGAAACATGTCTTACACTATGGCACTTCAAACATGAGAGGGGTATGTGATTAATAGTTTTGTGGCAATGTGCTATTTATGGGGTTTTGTGGTTGAAAAGGGATACGTGCATCTTCAAGGATGTTACTTCTTTGATGTGAGATATAATCATTTTCATGATTTCTTGCTAGCGTTCAACATTCAGTCTTTTTAAGGGTATTTGATACGTACCAGAATAGCAATAAAACAATCAAACAGTAAAAATAGTAAAATGGAGGAATAGAGAGCTTTATTATTATGATCAACAATGGAGACAATAACAGAAAAGGAAATAACAATCCACAGATCTGACAAGAGCAGGGCTCCTAATAGGAAGCTAAAGCTCCCTATACATTCTAGAATATTACAATAATCCCCCCCCTTGAATATTCCCCCTCCCACTCCTTATATCCAGGAAGTGCAATGGTACTCTCCTCACTCCTAACCACGTCACACAATTGTAACTAACTAGCCACCAATACCCTTTCTACCCTTCCTTCTAGAATACACCTTCCAAGTCTTGGGTCCACTTGATCTCTGGTGAATCAGCTGCTCATGTGGCAATTCTTCAATTAGCTGGGTCCTATCAGTATTAGTATTTCAAATAGGTTAAAATATGTTTCTCGTTCATGGAACTCTCCCGAAGGGCTGCAATGCTTCCTTCATTGCGCTCATTCCAAAGGTATCTGATCCACAAAATTTAAATGAATACATGCCTATTTCTCTAATAGGTAGCATATACAAAATTGTGTCAAGGGTGCTAGCATGGAGGTTGAAGGAGGTGCTGTCAACACTAATAGATGAGAGACAAACAACATTCATAGAAGGCCGTCATTTGCTACACAACACCCTCATTGCAAATGAAGTAATCCATGAAGCAAAGTCAAGAAATAGGCCGTGTTTGGTTTTTAAAGCAGATTTTGAAAAGGCTTACGATTTAGTCTCTTGGGATTTTTTGCTATATATGTTGAGGAGGATGGGTTTTTGTGAAAAATGGATATTATGGATTGAGGGCTGCCTAAAATCAGCTTCTATCTCCATATTGATTAATGACAGTCCAAAGAGGTCTAAGACAAGGGGACCCACTAGCTGCGTTATTATTCAACGTTGTTGCGGAGGGACTAAATGGATTGATGAGAGAGGCGACGAAGAAAAATCTGTTTCAAGGCTTCTTAGTGGGTAGAAATGAGGTGGAGGTTAGCATATTACAATATGCAGATGATACACTCTTTTTTGGGAAAGCATCCATGGAAAATGTTAAAGCGATCAAGGTGATTTTGAGAAGCTTTGAACTTGTCTCAGGCCTTAAAATTAATTTCTCAAAGAGTAGTTTTGGGACAATTAGGATGTTAGAGAGTTGGAAGGAGGATGCTCCTAGGTATTTAACTTGTAGGTTATTGGCCATACCATTTCTATATCTGGGCCTCCCGATTGGGGCAAATCCAAGGTGGTCCGACACATGGGATCCTATAGTCAAGAAATGTGAGAGTAAATTGGCAAAATGGAAGCAAAAGCAATTATCTTTTGGGGGAAGGGTAACACTCATAAAGTCTGTTCTAAATTCTATTCCTATATATTTTTTTATCTTTTTTCAGGGCTCCAAATAAAAATCTAGACAAATTGGTGTGGATTCAGAGACGATTTCTGTGGGACATAGGTGTGGAGGAGAAGAAGATAACATGGGTAAAGTGGGAGTCGGTGTGCCTACCAAAGGAGAAAGGTGGAATAGGGATCAGGGACTTAAGGAAGTTTAACTATGCACTCCTTGGAAAGTGGAAATGGAGCTTTTTCCATAACAAAGGAGAATTATGGGATAGAATATTGGACTCAAAATATGGCGATTGGAGAAATTTGGAGGAAGCAACAAGGGGCAGTAGAGTATCAACATGGTGGAAGGATATAAATATCATAGATCCTTCAGGTGCAGATGATAGCGTTTTTGATAAAGGGATAAAATGGAAAGGGGGTGTGGAGAAAAGGCAAAATTTTGGGAGGATGGATGGAAGGAGGATGAAGTACCATTTAAGTTGAAATATTTCTCACTTTTCTCTATTTCCAAACAGCAACAACATCTCATAAAGATGATGGGCGATTTCATAGCTACAGGTTGGGAATGAGACTTTAAATGGAGAAGGCAACTTTTCGATGATGAGATGGAGATGGCTGTAAAGTTTTTACAAGATCTAGAAGATATCAGCATCCACCCGGACCGAGAAGACAAGTGGATTTGGAAGGAAGATGCATCAGGTGTCTATTCAGCAGGGAGCGGGTACAAGAAGCTTATGTCAACCCAAACTGATGAAAATCAGGATGGTGTTTTTATTGAGTTATGGAAGGTAAAGGCTCCTAGCAAAGCTGCGTTCTTCGCGTGGAGACTACTCAGGGACAGATTACCAACAAAAATGAACCTGCACAGGAGAAATGTGGAAATAAATGATCCCACATGTCCATTCTGCAAATATAAAGATGAGGATGCAACACATCTATTCTTTAGTTGCAGCAAAATACTGCCACTCTGGTGGGAATTAGTATCGTGGACAAACACTTCAGGACCACTTCTACAGCTCCCAATAATGCATTTCCTCCAGCACGTGGTTTGGAATCAAAATGGCTCTAGTTCTCAGATTTGGAAATATTGGTGGATCTCCTTGACTTGGAGTATTTGGCAGCATTGAAATAACATTGTTTTTGAAGGGGACAGTTTTAATGGTAGTAAGATACTGGAGGATGCAGTTTTTCTTTGCTGGACTTGGCAAAAAAATCTGAATAAGGACTTTGACGTATCGCTTCATCATTGGTCCAGCAATATGAAAGAGGCATTTATGTGATTAGGGTGGGAGTCTATATGTATGTTGGGTAGTTGTGGACCAAGCAAACTGTCAGAATTATGGTTTCCTAATTCAATTTAGATACTCTATATTAGGGATCCATAGTCCTGCTAAATTTGGCCCAGTGTGTAATTTCAACAGTACAACTTGTACTGATTAACATATAATACAATATTATTTTTGCTGAGTAAAAAAGAAATATGTTTTTCGTTCCTACAAAATTTTGTTCGTTATTCGTTCTCACAAAATTAAAATGTGTGACTTTTTGGTCCGGAGTTAAGTTTGGACAAATCTGAACCTATGTGTCTTATGTATCACTTCTAAAAGTTGGACATGTGCATCTCGGTATTTTTTTTCTCTTTCCCTTTCTCGTGAAGAACAAAATCCCCAATCTCCGTGTTTGATCTTCTTGTCACCTCCGGCAACTATCTCCGCATCTGGTGGGTCCATGACAACTCCGTCGAGGCCATCTCCTTCTTCAACAATAGCGCGACAACAATCTTTTCTCCTTCAAACCCAACAACGATTCATCCTCTCACCCACCCACCCACTCCCTTCCTCATCCCTAACCCACTAACAAAACAACGATGACGATGAAGATAGAAGATGATTCCTGAGGCAATGGAGCGGTGGTACCGTCGTGAACGAAGGCAATGAGATATGAAGAGAGAAGTGTAACATCCTTGATTTTTGACTTCTTAACGGCTTTCACATTACGGCATTTCACGCGGTGACACTTCACTCAACATCCTTGCTGGTCAAAACCCTCCATCGATCAGAACTTTCCATAGGTAGCCTTTTTTGAGACCTCGAAAATCAGCTCTGCCCATTTCCAGGATCAATGATTGATCCCACAAACCAAAATAAGACTTTTTAGCGTGTTTTGTCCTTACTCACACGCTTTATGGGAAACTTCCCAGAAGGTCATCCATCCCACAACTACTCCAAGCCAAACACGCTTAATTATGAAGTTCTTAAGTGATGGGCTACCGAAAAGTAGATGCATCTTGTTGGTATAGGTAATACCAATTAATTACTTTAAGCCGTCCTCAGTTGTTTAGTCCCATATCTGCATAGTCTCTGGATCTCTCTCATTCTGGTGTGATTCAATCAGGGTGTTACAAGCGTCAGATCTGAAGAGCAGAGGCACCTCATGAAGGAAGACAATGAGATTCGAAGAGAAAAGCATCAGATCCGAAGAGAAATAACCCGAGAAGATGTCAGTTGTGGGACCCTATCCTTAAAAAGTGTGAGAGGAGACTAGCAAAATGGAAGCAGAGACACATATCGTTCGGGGGGAGAGTCACACTTATACAATCTGTTCTAACATCTATTCCCATATATTTTCTTTCATTTTTCAGGATTCCTAGAAGGGTGGTGGAAAGACTGGAGGGCATTCAGCGTAGATTCCTATGGCGAGGAGGCCCCGATCAAAACAAAATCGCTTGGGTCAAGTGGGAGACTGTTTGTCTTCCAAAAGAAAAAGGTGGGCTGGGAATCAAGGACATCAATAGTTTCAACCTTGCATTGCTCGGCAAATGGAAGTGGAGCTTATTCCAAAACCATTCAGACTTGTGGGCTAGAGTATTGAAGTCAAAGTATGGTGGCTGGAGGAGCTTAGATGAAGCATCACGAGACTCTAATGATTCTATATGGTGGAGAGATTTGAAATTGGCTATCCATCATCCGCAACAAGAGCTGATTCTTCATAATGGAATGGTGTGGAAGGTGGGGTGTGGTGAGCGAGTCAAGTTCTGGGAGGATAGGTGGATTGATGGGGAGACAGCTTTAATAGCCAAATACCCGAGGCTTTATCTCAACTCATGTCAACAGAATCATTTCATTCAGCAAATGGGAGTCCTCAAAGACATAGGTTGGGAATGGGACTTCAAGTGGAGGAGACTTTTGTTTGACAGCGAGATACCCATGGTTGACTCATTTCTAAAGGACGTGGGAGGCATCCGAATCCAACCTAGAAGTCGGGATGAGTGGGTTTGGAAGCAGGACCCTACTGGCCAATACACTGTAAAAAGTGCTTATCTTGCATTGAGGGGAAATGTAATAGAGGGGGACGATACTGCAGATTTTGAAGTATTATGGAAACTAAGAATCCCTTCTAAAGCTGCAGTTTTTGTTTGGAGGCTACTTCGGGACAGATTGCCAACCAAGCTAAACTTGCGTAGGAGGAATGTGGAGATTAATGACCTTCATTGCCCATTTTGTAGGAGATCGGAGGAGGACGCAGCTCATCTTTTTTTCCACTGCAGCAGAATTACACCGATATGGGGGGAAGCTCTGTCTTGGGTGAACATGCTTAGTGTGTTCCCTCAGCACCCAAGGCAAAATTTCTCCCAACATATGATTGATTGGGTGGATGGAATTCGGGGTAATAGATGGAGGGTATGGTGGGTGGCTTTTACTTGGAACGTTTGGCAGTTGAGGAACAAGATCATATTCTCAAATGGCACCTTTGATGGAAACAAACTGTTGGAGGATGCTTTATTCTTACTGTGGTCATGGCTTAGAAGTTTTGAGAAAGATTTCACAATTCACTATAATCTATGGTCCTCTAACCTTAGAGATGCTTTTGTTCTTAGTTGAGGGTAGAATTTATAGTGTAGCAGTAGCTGTATTTATCTATCTTCCAGTTTGGTTCCCTCCGAGACTGTTATGTAGTCTGTCTTGGGAACCATCCCACTGGATTCTTCTGTAATCATGGTACCTCTGGTACTTGGTTTATATTCATATATATATATATTATCTTTGCTGATCAAAAAAAAAAATGTGGAGGAGGTTGCGTGGACAACGATGTCAGGTCCATTTTCTCCTCCACCGACGACACAAACGGTTTAAATTTACAAGACCTCGTTTCGCCCACTACCCTTGTGGTGGAGTTAGAGAGATCCATTTGTGTTTGCATTATGCTTGTATTGGATCTTGTAATAGGGGGGAGATGTTTATGATGCACAAGAGTTGTATGTTGGTTTTGAGCATGTTGACAATGGTTTTGTTTCACGGACCATTTGAAAAAACTTGTATTGGAAGGATCCGTTTTTGTTTCACAACTGTTCTGACAATACTTTGTTTTAGTTTTGATGTTGAAAAAACTTGTTTTATTACATGGACCATTTGAAATTACATGGGTTTTGTTTCAGAATTGCCACCCTTTTGAGAAGCCAATAAAAATTTATAGTTAGGAAAGTGGTATTGCTTGGGTTCCTCATAGTTTGATTAGGAGTCCGACCTGGGTTTAGGAGAAAGGGGTTTTTTGTTTTTTTAATTTTTTCCTGTAATTTGTGGCAGTTTTTAACCCTAAAAAATCGTGTTTTATTTTTTATTTTATTTTTATTCTGCAATTTGTGACAATTTTAATCCCCCGAAATTGCATTTTAACATTTTAAAAAAGGCCATGTAGGTTTGCATAGGGTTGGATCCAAACCTAGGTCAGAGCCAAAAAATCACATTTTAATTTTGCAACGACGAAAAATGAACAAAAAATTTTACAAGATGAAAACTGAACTTATGTTAATTTTATACGAACGAAAAACATAGTTTAGCCTTTCAAATATGCAAAGGGATTGGATGTCTCTCATACAGTACAGTGACTAGCTTTTAGGAGTTACCTTTACTTCTCTCTATTTCTCTCTTTATTATCTTTGCTGCAGATTTCTTATACTCAAATTTTTGGTACCTCTCTTTCCTTCAATAAAATTTCTTCTTATATACATGTGTGTGTGTGTGTTTGGATGTTGGTAATAAATTTCTGCCAGAGGATTTGAAGATGAAGAGTCCATAAGTTTGTTGATTACTTGATACAATCTAATAGAGTATTTTAACCGGCCCATTTTTTTTCTTGGGCTAAAGTGATGTAACATCTAACAAGTGTTGAGGAGATAAAACATTTTCAAGGAGTTTGATTGTTGGATATCTAGAGCAATTGTAGGGTTTTATTGTATTCATGATGCTTCTTAATCATTCAAATTGTTTGTGCCTTTTCATGTTATAGCTTTGTGAAGAGGAGTTACTCAAGGAAGAAGCGCTTTTAGTAAAAAAACAACTTATTTCCTTTAGTTTTATTAATGACTTGTATGCAGATTGGACAACACTTTAGGGATGGCTACTTGCATAAAGAAGAATTTAAGATAGTTTATGTTGCTCCAATGAAGGTATGTTGATGCTTTTGTTTTTCTTTACATTTCTCTATTCAGATTTGCTTTTTGTTCCCTGCATTTGTGTGCCATTACTCATTTCTAAGTATAGATTCTTGTCCTTTCCAGGCTTTGGCTGCAGAAGTTACATCAACATTCAGCCAACGTTTATCTCCTTTGAATATGATTGTCCGAGAGCTTACTGGAGATATGCAGCTCTCTAAAAATGAACTTGAAGAAACTCAGGTTTACTGTTAAAATTGCAGGGTTAGGATTTCTTTGCCGGCATGCAAACTAATTTTTTATTATGGTTTAAATCAGATGATAGTGACAACACCTGAGAAATGGGATGTCATTACACGCAAGAGCAGTGACATGTCACTGTCAATGCTGGTAAAGCTCTTAATTATTGATGAAGTCCATCTACTCAATGATGATAGAGGTCCTGTGATAGAGGCTCTAGTTGCCAGGACCCTACGGCAGGTAACGCATGTGTCTTATTTCCTCTTTTTTTTCTTGTACAAATTTAGTTAGGAGATCTGCTTAGATTTATTTTATTTTCTTTTGTAGTTAGGACAAATTTCCTTATTACTTGTAATTGAGCCAAATTTGTTTCGCATAATTCCTTGGTTAGCATTAATTTATTAACCTGCATATATTGTTATCAACCTTGCGCAATTTGATCATCAGAAACAATATGCAACTTCTCATATTTATAGGGTATGTTTCTAATCGTCAGTGAGTTTTGGTGAAGTTAATATGCATGAAGCATGTGAGAGAATAACATTTCCCGGTCTAGCTGGAGTTAGTGTGACAGCTGTTCATTGACTTTTAATTCAGTTTGCTGGTTGTAAATCAGTTTCAATTGTCTCAATGACAGTTGTAACTGCCAGATTAGACTCTAGATAGGCTCTCTATTTCCTGTACTATACATATCTGTTGTAAGCACAAGCGCCGTACCTTTTGTTCATTTTTCTCATTTTCAATTTTCTGAATGTTCTCCAAATTCTCTCTGTTTTCTCTAAATTCTACAAAACATTTCTGTACTTGCCTACTTGGTGAATTGAGCTTACAATGAGAAAACTAAAGGGGCTTATCTCCAATAATGTTTCTTGTGTTTCTTTTTGCCCTAATTTAAATTTAAAAATGGAATTTTGATTAGGTTGGTTCCTCGCTGTGGTGGTTATGATCTTAAAGATGTAGTTTTATATGCAAACAGAAGTGGGAAAGAATGAAAGAAATCTGTATTTTTTCAACTAACACTTATTTTATTTGCTACAGTTGCATTGAGTTAACATTGTAAAGACTTATAATGCATAATCAGAAATCAAATTATTTTTATGAGATCAATCTGACGGATAATGCTTATGGTTTTGGTGTGATTTGTATGATACAACAATCTGTGTGGTGGTGATATTCCCATTACTTTGTTTTGCCAAACTGCCACTATTACCATTTATTATATTATATTTCTTCGCTTGATAATTGACTTTTCTTCCATCATTTTATTACCAGGTGGAATCTACTCAGACAATGATACGCATTGTGGGCCTTTCTGCCACTCTTCCCAATTACTTGGAGGTGTTTGATCCAAATAATATATAATTGTTGCTACTACCTCTATTGACTTTGTAGTTCTGTATTCCAAAGTATTTGCTGGACATCACTTGCAAGTTCTGACTAAGTGACAATTCAATGTCACCAGGTTGCACAATTTCTCAGGGTAAATCCAGACACGGGTCTGTTCTTCTTTGATTCTAGTTATCGTCCTGTGCCTCTTGCACAACAGTATATTGGAATTAGTGAGCCAAACTTTGCAGCTCGTAATGAATTGTTGAATGATATATGCTATACAAAGGTATTGTTCCATCTCTCTTCTCTTCAAAACATGATAAATCTTGCAGTGTTGGCTAATTTGTTAGCTTTGGCCTTTGCCAGATTGCTGATTCTCTTAGGCAAGGCCATCAGGCAATGGTGTTTGTCCATTCACGAAAGGACACTGCAAAGACAGCTGATAAACTGGTTTGTCATTTTTGAAGTTTTTTATAAGTCATGTTATTTGATTTAAGGTTCTTTGAGCATGTGTTAGTGTTGCTTGAAGCATTATTGTTGTCACTAAATATTTCTGTGCATTTGCTCCGATTGTACTTTATCTGTCTAAGCTTTGCTTCTAGTATCATCACTTGTATGTTGTGTTTGACAGGTTGAACTAGCACGAAGGAATGAGGATTTTGAACTTTTTAGTAATAATACACATCCACAATATACCTTCATGAAGGTGGTTAAAGAAAACATTTATTTGCATTTTTCTTATGATATCTATGTTTCTTTTGAGTTCATAGATATTTATCTAATGCATTCCAGAAAGAAGTCATTAAATCCAGAAACAAAGATCTTGTGCAACTTTTTGAATATGGTGTGGGTGTACATCATGCTGGGATGCTACGTGCAGATAGAGGACTTACTGAGCGACTTTTCTCCGATGGACTTCTGAAGGTAGACCTTATCACTCTCTTATTTTTCCAGATACGAGTTTCAGAATTTCCCTTAAGTTTCATGAAAATGTCTTTTGCTGCTTTTAGGTTCTTGTCTGTACAGCAACTTTGGCATGGGGTGTCAATCTACCTGCACACACAGTTGTCATTAAGGTTTGTATCTATAGCAACTCTGGTATGGAGAAGTCTTCTTTGTTTTATACAGATATGGTTTCATTTTCTTTAATCCAATTGTTGAATCATCGGATTTTATTGTTGATCATGTATTTCAAATTTCAAATAATTGGTTATTCTAAGTTGAAGAACTAGTAGTGAATAATTTCTGTGTTGAAATTTGGGAATTAGATGGAAAAGGGATAAGTGACTGTGATAGGGACTTGGGTATTATGAGGAGCCTATGTCCGACATCAACTAGTATTGGATGCTCGGTGAAGTATTTATGTACTTGGTTCTCCCCTCTTAGCTTTTAAGGGTGGGTTCCCCAAGTGCTTGGGCGCTTATCACACTAGCATAGACCACAAGGACAAGAAAGTGTAGTTTACTAGATATCTTCTGGGATATTCTTGAATCAGTCAACCACATAAAAAGTTGTCTATCTTAACATTTTAGTTTTGGAACATTAATTATACACTGTGTGGACTAGTAGAACCCAAACCAGTTTTTAATTATGCTAAAATTTTATGAGCATGACATATATGATTTTGTCTCAGCTTCTCATCCAAAGAGCTATTAAACCCTTTCCATGCTTTTATTCCAATCACAGATTTCATGGAAAGCTTATTCTGCAAAGAGTTATATAATGGTGTAACTTTTGTTTCTCACTTCCTCCTGCTGTTGATAGATCCTATGATATAGGTATCATCAAGTAGATATAAGGACTGAATGTATCTATTGTTTATGTATTCAAGTCTGGGATTAAGGACCAGATCCTGAGATATTAAACGAGGGATTACGAAATAAGAGAAACTATCCTTAGGCACTTGGGAGGATCACACCTTCTGGCCCTCCTCACATACACTTTAGAAATAATGGGTTTCTTTGGGCCTGTATCATCCTATTCTGCATTTGTTTTTCTCAGTTCTTGGAAAAGAAAACAAGTTCATATGTGCATGGTATTGTGTGACACTAGAGTTCTTTTAGAGCCATCAGTACTACAGCATTGAGAATTTGAATGGCGAACATATATGGTTTTGATATATTCTGTTTTTTATTTTTTTGATACAACAAGAATTTATGGAGAAAATAAGAAATAGAATGTTAGGATTCTAGTGAGAATGTGTCAAATATTATTTTACTAATGAGAATAAAAAAGTTGAGAACGGTTTTGGTTTGTAATTATTCACTTTCTTGATGATCAATTTGCATCGATTACACTTCAAATTTTATTGATTGGCCAATCTGATCTAGAACTAGATTAGATACACTTCTCCAATAAGTTAACATTAACTTATGCATATAAACCTTTTTAGAAGCTCCCTTATCTAACTTCTCTATTAATTGAGGTGCATAAGTTGATTTTAGCTTATGGCAAAAGTTTGATTCACTTTACCTTTTTGATTCTTTTTTATTTTCATATCCTAAAAGTGCTTGTTTAGAAGTTTGACCCAATTTAGATAAACTTCTTGATAAGCGCTTAGGGTGCTTTTGGATAAACAACTTAATTAAGTGATATTGAATAAGTGCTTATCTTGTTATGTAAGCACTTATGTATAAGTTGTTTCTATAATAGAGGAGAGAAAATATAATTAAACTATTTTCATACAAGTTGTAAGCTATTTTTATAAGCTATCATGGAGAACTTATTGAAATAAGCCAAAAATAGCTTTTCATAAGCTCGCTGAAACAGATGTCTTGTTTGGATAAACTTCTACATAAGCCCTATAAATTATTTTTTTAATTAAGTTTCCCACTAAAACTTTCTCATGTGAGGGGGTGGGAATCCAAGATTCCCATGAAAGAGGGAAAATTTTGTTATAATTATGTCTCTTATTCCCGGGAATATTTTAGACATACCAAACATATTTATATCATTCTCCGAAAATATGATTCCCAGGAAATGTAATTCTCGGGAAATTATTCCCAAGGGTGGAAAAAGATTCCGTATACCAAATGCCCCCTAAGTACTTATGGAGAAGTGTATCAAAACAAGACGTTACACAAGTGCTTATGTCAAATGATAAGTACAAATAAGCTTTTCCAAATGCATCCTTACAGGAGAAGAAACTCAAGAGGTAAAATAAATCGAACTTCTCTCATAAGTTAAAATCAACATATGCACCTTAGCTTTATAGAAGCTCCTTCATCTAACTTCCCTAAAAGCTAAGGTGAATCACTTGATTGTAAATTCTGTGAGAAGTTTGGTTTAGTTTACTTTCCTATTTCTTTTCCTATAAGTGTTTCTTGAGAAGTTTATCCAAATTGAGCCTTATCCAAACTGGTTCCTAGTCTCCTTGACTTGCACAATTTTCATAATAGTTCTACAACCTTTACAATTTGCCTACCTAATTATCTTATATGAGTCAGCTAGATGCAAGTGTGATGTGATCTATCATGTGTTGTAAACTTATTTCCTATTACAGTTTGTTTGAGTTAAAAGCCATTTTTGAGCCTGCACCTCAGAGCTTTGAGGTCTTAGTTTTATGAGTGTTGGTCCTTAACATTAAGAGTTTGATTCTTGTCGTTCTCATTTCTTCATAAATGGAGCCATGAGGTATGATGGACTTGTGCTTTATCCATCTTTGGCTCTGAGGGCTTTTGTGGGAGTATATTAGAAATCTGAATGCTACACTGAGTGGGTTTTTCAGAGTATGTATTAGCTTTTGAATTGAATTTACTACAGTCCAGGTATTTTATTTTATAAATTTTATAAATATGCCTTTGTCCTAGGAAGTGGATTTTGAAACAAATCCGACTGCTAAGACATAGTGTTGTACTAGAGTCATAAGTGTTAATATGTTAAACTTTATGTAGGTAGCTACTGATCATATTCTCTGCAATGTCTAACCCTACGGCTTGTTTTTGGATTATTTCTTCGCAGTGATTCAGTATCAAAGTTATTATGTCCAATAGGTTCTTTTGGGTCTTCAGTTGGTTTTGTTATGTAATTTGTAAATTAACTTGATGGCTGTTATTCTCCAGGGTACCCAATTATATGATCCAAAAGCTGGTGGGTGGCGAGACCTGGGTATGCTTGACGTTATGCAGGTAAGGCATGAAATTTCCTGTATAAAGAAAATATGAACTGTTTAAGGCCTGTTTGCCTTGATAAAATGTTTTCACTTTTAGATACAAAAATGCTACTACCTTATTTTCTTTTGTTTCATATTTCCAAAAGTCTGTATAGGAAACTAATAGAAACCTGTTAGAACCTAACAGAAACAGTGAAAACAACTATTATGGTTTTCATTGTTTCCCATGCAAACTTTTGAAAATAGGAAACAAATTGAAAATAGGATAACATTTTGTCGTTAGAAGTGAAAATAGAAAATCAAATCTGGAAACATTTTCTTACAGCAAACAGCCCCTTATTTTTTCTACATTAGCTGAGAGGCTCTATCTATTACATTTTGGTGTAGATATTTGGGCGAGCTGGAAGACCTCAGTTTGACAAAAGCGGTGAAGGTATCATAATTACATCTCATGACAAACTAGCATATTATCTGCGACTGCTGACAAGCCAACTCCCTATAGAAAGCCAGGTAATGATAAGGAAAATAGGGAGGCAGTCATCTTCATGTTTGTTCTTTGAATCTTTGCCTATAGTGTCATGCATAAGATTTTCTTAATGTATTTGGCATTGTGTTCACTGACTTTTATTAATTGCAGTTTATTAGCTCCTTGAAAGATAATTTAAATGCAGAGGTGGCATTGGGTACTGTAACTAATGTTAAGGAAGCCTGTGCATGGCTTGGCTATACATATCTTTTCATAAGGATGAGGATGAATCCTTTAGCATACGGTATTGGGTGGGATGAGGTACCTAACTACAACTTTACCTTTGTTGAACCAGTTATATGATATATTTGCAAGTTTTTAGCTTGTTTATGTTTTATGTATGCTTGCACTTAACTGACCTCTGATGTTAAGGGTGTATGTTAGAAAGCATAGGGTAGGGGTGGGTGAGAACGGTGGATTGGAACCTAATTATGTTATCAGCAACTGTCTAACTGGCAGCTAACTGAATTCAAACTGATTAGATAGAAACAGGAGGGTGTTTCAGTTGAGAAAGGGAGTTTTTGTGTGGATAGAAAGAAGAGGATGGGGAGAGCCACAGGGCTCTTGAACATCCTGGAAGCCGTGTGCTAGAGTAGCTGACTTATTCTGTTATTCCTCCATAATTCCTTTGTGCAGTCCATCCTTGATCCTGTATCAGATTGATTCAGATTCAGGGATTGAAGAGCTCCATCAATAGTGTTAACTTCTCCATCTTCAATCAGATCTAGTTTCTATTAATGTCCTGTAATCATTAAAATGTAGATGGTAATTCACTAATTCTAACTCTAACCTTAAATGTGGGAGTAGTGATATGAAGAGAAGGCTCTTCTTAAGAAGCTATACTATTGTTTTCTGTAAAAAATTGGTATCGTACAAACTACTAATACATATTTCTTATTTGGATTTGGGGATGTACTTGTCAACGGGTATTTCAGATGTGTTATGAGTTGTGCTCTCTGCTTCTCTCAATTTTCAACAGATTGATCCCACTAGGTAAGACTGGCTACATAGATACCACGATGCCATTGCGCTTGTTTGAAGACCAAATTCTCAAGGGATATTATTCACCATGATATCTTTCTTAACAATCTCCTCAAATGTTCTTCTTGGTCTCTCTCCTCCTTTTCATAGGACTAAAAATCATGCAATCTACTACTCTCCTCAGTGGTGCTTCTAATGACCATATTTGCACCGACTTAAAAAATAAGAACACATACAAAAAGATAAATAACTTGTATTTTATTTTTCTGATATGTTCATAGTCAGTAGTGTTGTTTATTAGCATATTCTACAAAGGTGTGTGTGGGAAGAATATACCATTAATTTAAAATTGAAACTTGATAATTTGCTGCTTTTGACTGATTTTTGAAAATGAATTACTCTGACTTATCGTTATGAATTTTTTTCTTCAGAGATTGTCTATTTGCATTTAAAGGATTTCCATCGATAATTTTTTTTATTTACTGTATTAGTTTAGAATATGACAAATGATTTCTTTAATCTTCTATGCTTCAGGTGATGGTGGATCCTGCTTTGAGTTCTAAGCAAAGATCTCTTGTAATTGATGCTGCACGTGCACTTGATAAAGCAAAAATGATGCGGTTTGATGAGAAAAGTGGCAATTTTTATTGTACTGAGCTTGGTCGCATTGCGAGCCATTTTTACATTCAATATTCCAGTGTTGAAACGTACAATGAAATGTTGAGACGCCACATGAATGACAGTGAGGTAATTTGATTGCAATCTATTCTAAGCGAAGTTTCAATTACTGCTAATGATTTTCATACTTTTTATATATTATTTATAGGATTTTCCTTTCCCTAAAATTTGATATGGGACATTTTACGTGTTTTGTTCATTACTGTATCAAAGGAGATGCCATCTCTGTTATGCAGAGAAATTGGGGAGCATTGCTGCATTCCTTTTATCCCTTCCCCCCCTTTTTTTAATGCTTTTGATGATACCTGAGCCTGCCTCTTGTACTTTAATTGTTTTCTCTCTCATAACTTTTCCCTATAAAAAAGCTGTTCTACAATAAAAGTGTTTATTTATTGTTCGTTATATATATTTTTTTTTCCTGTAAGATTGGAAAAGCTGTGCATTTTGGTGGTTAGTTATCTAATGTATCTTTGTTCAATTCTCTGTCATAAGCCTATGAAAACATGTATCCAGTCTGAATGCCATTCATGTATTACTATCAGGATTTGTATTTTTATGTTCCTTTTTTACCTTTTTTGTCAATCTAGGTGATTAACATGATTGCACATTCATCTGAATTTGAGAATATTGCTGTTCGGGAAGAAGAACAGAATGAGCTAGAGATGTTGGCACGCACATCATGTCCATTAGAAATTAAGGGTGGTCCTTCCAATAAACATGGAAAGATTTCCATTTTGATTCAGGTTTTGTTCTTAAGTTGTTGATTCTGTTTGCTAGTTAGGAGACTTGAATAATTGAATGAATAACATATGCCTTGTTGTTTGCAGTTGTACATATCTCGAGGTTCTATAGATTCTTTTTCTTTAGTATCTGATGCTTCATATATAAGTGCAAGCTTGGCTAGAATAACACGGGCTTTATTTGAGATTTGCTTACGAAGAGGCTGGTGTGAGATGTCTTTGTTCATGTTGGAATATTGCAAAGCTGTGGATCGCCAAGTTTGGCCGCATCAACATCCTCTTAGACAATTTGACAAGGACCTTTCTGCAGAAGTTCACTCTTAACTAATGTTTTTTCACTGTATTCCCTAGCTATATTTCAGACTGGTGTGTGACAGTCTTTTTTTGTTCATAGATATTGCGGAAGCTTGAAGAACGTGGGGCTGACCTAGACCGCTTGTATGAGATGGAGGAAAAAGACATTGGGGCATTAATTCGTTATGCGCCTGGAGGAAGGGTATGCAACTTTTACTAGAATGATTCCATCAGAGGTTGGTTCGGATGTTGAAGAAATGCTGATTAATGTTTTCTTATCCCTTCCCCTTTTTAGTTGGTCAAGCAACACCTAGGGTATTTTCCATCACTTCAGTTATCAGCAACTGTGAGTCCAATTACCAGAACTGTGTTGAAGGTATTTCATGATGAAGATTTTTTTTTCCAGACTGCTCAGTTGACATTTTTTCATTGATTTCATCACATCAAAAAGCCTTGATACCTAATTCTGCATCACCACTCATTATTTTCAGGTTGATCTGGTCATTACGCCTGTTTTCATTTGGAAAGATCGTTTTCATGGTACTGCTCAACGTTGGTGGATTTTGGTAGAGGTGAATAAATTTTCATGTGATGATTGGTCACATTGTAAATTCCTTGGTTTTTGTTAAAAACTCTGATCTCTTGTTATAAAAGGAGAAATTTATCAAGATGAAGAGAAAGACTTTCAAAGAGAAAGGAGGATGAGGAATCCTCCTAAACAAAGGAACAAAACAGAAAACAACTAGGAAGAAAGAGATAATCAGAGAAACAAATCTTCCCAGTTGCTCGATATAACTTTCAGTGAAAATGCTAAAGAAACCCCCTTTAAAGCAAATAGATACTGAGCACCTGATCTTATACCAAATCATGTGACGTGCTAAAGAAACCTCCTTTAAAAATACTAGAACAGCTTGTAGCATATGTAGCAGATTTATACAAAAAATTAGCTTCTTTACTTCTGTCAAAACCTTGAAAACCAATCATCGATAATTGTTTTTGAGACTTAGGACACACCCAACATTAACTGAAAATGCTGAATAAGTAATGCCAGGGAGGGACTGCAGCATATTAGAGTATACTTACACCACCGAGTGTTTTTACTTTGTGTATTTTTTGTTTTCTTTTATCTGTGAGTTGTCAATTAACTCATATTTTGTTATAGCTTTTGCTAGAATTAGTTTGTAACAGATAAGGCTCGTTTACAGTTAGACTTCAAGTCCCTCTCTCTATATAGATATGACTTTATTCTTTGTAACAAGTCTTTTCATTTTCTGATCAATGAGAAATCAGTGTTTTCCCAAACTCTATTATGGTATCAGAGCACTCGGGTTGTGATCCGTGCCATAGATTTTTTCGTTTTTTCTTGATCTTTGATTGATTTCTTCTTCTTCTTCTCTTCGATCCTAGTCCCTCCTCCACCACCAGCTTCCGCCAATCTTGTTGATTTTCACCGATCTACGAAGTAATGGCTATGCCTGCTTCTGCTGATCATGGAGGTAGCGATCCTCCACCGAATGGAGTTCTGGTGTCGCCTTATCAGAGTTCAGTGCACACGAACTTCAGCCATTCCATCACAGAAAAGCTCGACTTCGTGAAGTATCTCTTCTGGAAATCACAGGTTGAGCCTGGGATTTGTGGACATTGTCTTCATCACTTCATTGCGAACCTGCAGATTCCATAACGGTTTGCAACTCTTGAAGATCGTGACTCTGGTCGTGTCACTCCTGCGTATCGCGCCTGGGAGCAACAAGATTAGTTGTTCCTCTCATGGCTTCAATCCACCGTTTCTGCTCCCATTCTTCGAAATTTCATCGGCTGCACTAGTTTGTGGCTTCTCTAGGACAAAATCCACAACTATTTTCATGCTCATACAAATGCAAAGGCACGGCCACTTCGTACAGAGCTGCATCAACTCACTCTTGAAGGTCGTACTATTTCTGATTATTTGACTGAGATTCAGAATCTTGTTGATTCTTTTACTGCTATTGGTGATCCAATTTCTATTTGCGAACATGTTGACATTATTATTGAAGAATGTGTACCAGAAAACTATGAGTCCTCTGTTTCGCACATCAATAATAGATCTGAACCTCTCACTATTGATGAAATCAAAACTGTTCTTCTCGGTCATGAGGCTCAGATTGACAAATTCAGGAAGAAGGCAGTGGTTTCGGTTAATGTTGCTTCCACATCCACTGTGTCTTCTGTGACTAATCCATCTCATGCTAATTTTGGAGGTTTCAGAATCAGAATCAGAGTCAGTATAAAAACAGAGGACGTAGCAGTATTCAGTGTTACATCTGTCAGAAGTTTGGTCATGATGTTGCCAACTGCTGGCACAGGCCCTCAACTTCCTATGCTCTGCTCCTTATCCTATGTTGGCACAATTTCCCACCATGCCTCAGCTTTATTCCAATTTCTTTGGAGCTGCTCTGCAATTTCCCTCTTATCTGTTTATGCAGGCTCCTGTTCCTCAACAAATGCCAGCAGCCACTACTTTTGCTCAACAGACTATGCCTCAGCCAATGCAGACTATGCAGCAACAACACCCTCAAGTTATTTGGGGAGCTCTTCCTCAAATTACACTGCCTCAGTAAACTCAACCAATGTCTACATTCAATCCTATGGCCTCTTGCAATCCTCGGGCCATGACTATTGGTTCCACAGCTGGCTCATCCAGCAACTGGTATCCTGACTCAGGTGCCTCCCATCATGTGACTTCCAATGTTGAGAATATCCAGTAGTGTGCTCCCTTTGAAGGTCCTGACCAGGTTGTTGTAGGCAATGGTCAAGGTTTGCCTACTCACTCTACTGGCTCCACTTTCCCTTTTAATAGAAGTACTAGTCTCATGCTTCATAAACTCTTGAATATTCCTACTATTTCCAAAATTCTACTCAGTGTCAGTTAGTTTGCAAAGGATAATTCAGTCTATTTTGGGATTTCATCCTAACACTTGCTTGGTGAAATTTCAGGTCTCCCATGAGATTCTTCTCAAAGGTCATCTAGGGTCTGATGGATTGTATACATTCCCTTGCATGCTGTCTTCTTCAAGTGCTTTTACCTCCATCTTATTTAGGAATATGTCTTTGAATTCTGTTTTACCTTCTTCCTCTGAACAAGCTGATTATTCTCTTGTCAGATCTGCTTCTCTTAATTCCATTACAGCAAGCACTTGGCGCTCTAGATTAGGGCATCCAAGTGCTGTTACTCAAAAACTTGTAATGCAACTTAGTAATATTCCACACATGAATAAATTGTAACTCATCCATGGCAAGTGCTTTTACCTCCATCTTATTTAGGAATATGTCTTTGAATTCTGTTTTACCTTCTTCCTCTGAACAAGCTGATTATTCTCTTGTCAGATCTGCTTCTCTTAATTCCATTACAGCAAGCACTTGGCGCTCTAGATTAGGGCATCCAAGTGCTGTTACTCAAAAACTTGTAATGCAACTTAGTAATATTCCACACATGAATAAATTGTAACTCATCCATGGCTTTAAATCTTTTGAATACTGCAAAAGTTTCATCTTTGGTTAAGATGAAAGATCCAAGTAATCTTGGAAAAGGCATCAACAAAAGTAATATAGTATAGGTAACCATTTGTGGAAGGAACATGAGAAGGACCCCAAAGATCACTATATACTAATTCCAAACGAAAGGAATTAACAGAATTTGAGGGGAAAGAGGGAAGTCTATTAGATTTTCCAGCAGCACAAGCTGAACAAAATTCAAGCAAATTTTTATTTATGGTGGGAATATTACAATGTTTGAGAACAAGTTGTAAAACATGGCTATTTGGATGACCAAGTCTGTCATGCCAAATACTATTGGACCTATTACATGAATTTACATGATCATCTGCAGGAAAATTTATCTTCATTAGTAATCTTAGACTATAATGCATGTGTGTGCACAGACGTTCTGTTGCTTGTGTTCTGTTACAAGTATTTCTGCATGTGCTATAATTGAGTTAGTTAGCTGTTAGAGTTGGTTAGAGTCTGTTATAGACAGTTGAAAGTCAGTTACAATTCTGTTAGATCTAAACTAATGGAATCTGTGTATAAATATTTGAACCTCTCAGAGGTCTTGTAGTAACACTTATCAGATGTTAAACTCCCAACCAATTTTCTGATCTCTATCAAATATTTTCTCACTTTCTTGGTTTATCATTTTCCATTAACCTAAAGGACATAAATGAGACTCATTTGTTCTTTAGAAGGATCTATGCTTCTTACAAGATGATGTGAATTCTGCTGACTGTTGTGGCTAACCATTTTTTAACAGGATTTCACTCATTCTTCATGTCAATTTTTTTAAAAGTTGAAAAGAAGAAATTGAAAGGAATTGGAGGGTAAGGGTTTCCCATAATGAAAAATAGAAAAAAATAAAATAAAAAAGGGAAGACATCAATCTCTAATTCATCGGCTTATTGGTTTGGGTCCTTTTGGAAGCTCCCTTAAATGTTCGAGTTCTCTGTGCCATATGAGCCAATAGCCTAATCTTAGTCCTGAATTGCATTTCAGACAAAGAAACATTGGACATTGCTAAGCTGTTCATGTCATGTCCGAATGTTATTCCTTTTTATCTAGCCCAAATGCCTGTATTTTGACTTGCATGGACTGGTTTCACTGAAACCTTTGTTTTTGATAGAATGCAAATGACATTGATTGATCCTTGTAGCTGGCCACACCTAATGGGATTAGTGTTGGTTGTTAATAAGTATTTATATTTTGGCTGTGTTATCCATTGTGTTAGGCTTTTTAGTAGTGAGGATCATTTGTTTTAAAAACTTTAGGAGTTGTTCATGTGTCTAAATTGTCTCCATTTGCTGTTTGATTTTACCTAAATTGTTAGCTCAAGTACTTTGGCATATGAAATATCTAATGTGTATTTGGAGAATGTGTGCTACTATATCAATGCTGGAACGGGGAAGCTTGTCATGTAGGCTTTTTCCTTAATACCTCATCATAGTTACACAACAAATTTTTTAACTAGTTATATCTTGATATTTGTTAACTCCAAATGGATGGATGATCAACTATTTCAAGCAGGATTCTGAGAATGACCACATCTACCACTCTGAACTCTTTACGCTGACAAAGCGAATGGCTAGGGGTGAACCTTACAAGCTTTCCTTCACCGTACCAATATTTGAACCACATCCACCACAATATTACATTCATGCTATTTCTGATTCTTGGCTTCATGCCGAGGCATTCTACACTATTACTTTTCACAATTTACCATTGCCAGAGGTATTAGATATCCATTTCTTTCTTTTTTATTTCTAGGGCTACTGTACAGAAACTGCTCCTGACTGATCTGTTTCTTACGTAAAAATATATTTTTCAGGCTCGTACTGCTCACACAGAACTCCTTGATTTAAAACCGCTTCCCATGTCTTCCCTTGGCAACAGTACTTATGAAGCATTATATAAATTTTCACATTTTAATCCTATACAAACACAGGTTTGGTTCATTTGCCTCACTGCAAAGTTTGTTAGGTTATGCACTGTGGGTTTGAATACACAAATAACATATGAAGACTGTTCTGTTATGTCTTTACTGTACTTGGGCAGACTTTTCATGTCCTGTATCACACGGACAATAATGTTCTGTTAGGAGCTCCAACTGGAAGTGGAAAAACTATATCTGCTGAGCTTGCCATGCTTCGTCTTTTTAATACTCAGCCTGATATGAAGGTTTGTACTTAAGTTTGTTCATGCAGTTAGAGAAAGAGCAAGAACTAAAGGTGCTTACATATTCTGATGTTACTGTCTTGAGCCTAAGTGAAAGAATAAAATACAAATTACATTTATTTATTTCTGTGGATAAATGGTGAACTTTATTTATACATTGTGTAATTTTTTTGCTATTTATTATTTCATACAGAAATAGATTGTTGCTTACGTATATTGCACATTATCTTATGAAGTGTATAAACTTCTTTGCTGTATGAACATGCAGGTTATTTATATAGCTCCTTTGAAAGCTATTGTCAGGGAAAGAATGAGTGATTGGCAAAAGCGTCTTGTCTCTCAGCTAGGGAAAAAGATGGTACTAATGTTTGTTTTAACGAAAAAAAGGTGCATAAACTATATATGGTATTGGTGCTAATGATATTTTGCTTTTCATCAGGTTGAAATGACTGGAGACTATACTCCTGATTTGACGGCTCTCTTGTCGGCCAATATCATCATATCTACTCCTGAAAAGTGGGATGGAATAAGTCGTAATTGGCATAGCCGTAGCTATGTCACAAAGGTGAATCCATATATGTCTTGAGTGTGTGGGTGTGTGTAATATATTAATGTTGTTTATTGAAACTATATCAATATTAATGCCATCTACTTCATATTTTAATCTTGATGGAACTGATCAATAGGTTGGACTTATGATATTGGATGAGATTCACTTATTGGGGGCTGATCGTGGACCCATTCTTGAGGTATATGCTTATGAACAGTAGTGATGTACTGCTGCTACTTGATTTGTTTATCTTATTTCTGGATAGCACATTGGATACTGTGAATCCTCTACTAAAATTAGAGACTGGTGATTACCAGCAGTCTTTTTTTTTTTTAGGTGATTTCTTATAAGGAATCCTCGCTATCTTGAGCTCTAATCTTATTTGATTTGTCAATCTTCCTTTGAAACACAGAACACTGGTGTTAAAACTATTAATAACCTTTCACCTAAAAACTTAAGCTTTTGGGAGAAAATGGTATTTGACGTGGTATCAGAACCTTTATAACAAGTGGTCCAGAGTTTGATCCTTGCCGCCCCCTCTTCTATTTTCAGTTAAAAGAAATGGATTTTAGATTGAGGTAGGAGGATGGACCTGCACATTGTCCACACTGCAAGCCCAAAAGGCTCTTGTTTCCTGTTAACAGAAAATAGCCAAGATACCTTCTAGGGACTGAACAGAGAAATAGGAAGGGAAAAAACCATAGATGAAATAGCACTTGAATCTGAATGATTAGGATGCTAATATATCAGTCCAAGCTTAACATTTTAGCCTGTGATAGAATTGGAGTTTATAGAGGAGTTAGAAAATGATGGAAAGCTATGGAAAGCAAGAGAAAGATCAGAATAAGAGAAGCTATGCTTTTTACTATCAGAATGAAAAAATCATATCTATTCAAGCCTAACTGTTCTAGAATCCATCTAAAAAATGTAACTGACTGGTCTGTCAGCTATCAGTAACAGAACCTAACAGAGGCTTCATTTAGCTACACATGCATAATGCAGGACAAACTAACTACTCTAATACCGTGGAAATTTATGTCACTAGGCTATACTACCTTTAAAATTTTTGCTTTCGGAAGGTAGGCAATAGTTTTCATGCCAACATTTGGGAGGACATTGCGTATGAAATTCCTTATTTCATCTGGCTTTCCTACACAATTTTTTAATCCACAATCTTTGGTGTTCAAGTCCACACTTCTTACTTGTGATTTCCTCTTTTTCTTCTTCTTCTCGTAATTTAAACAAAAGGGAGTTCTTTAAATTGTAGTCTCTCTCGGGTTTCCCTGATTTTGTTCATTCAGGTGCTTTGGTCTCTTGATCTTCATTGGGTGTTTTCTTGTGAACTTATTTTCAATTCCAAAGTCATTCTTTAAATCAAGTTACATTCCATTTTGATAAACCTATTTAGAAGTGTAAAACATTGTCCTAAGTTAATTCTTTATTTGGACAATAGTGCTTCATGCATATAGATTGACAAACTTTGCTTATTTGATGCTGTGTCTTTCCTTTGTGCTGTGGTTTGTGTTTTTGGGTTTCTTTTTGGAGGATGTCTAATTTCTGCTCTTGTACCCATTTTTTCTATAATAATATTTCTTAACTGAAAGCTACTCTTTACTAGTGTTAACTTTCTGTGCATATTATAACTGTTTTTTGTGCTATATAGATACTCTTTGAGTGCTGAATTGAGGAGATTTTTGTTTCTAGGTTATTGTTTCTAGGATGAGATACATATCATCCCAAACAGAACGTGCAGTACGGTTTGTAGGTCTTTCTACAGCTCTGGCTAATGCTGGGTAAGTTTCCTTTCTCTCCACCATTCTGTAAATATAAGTTCGATTTTCTTTAAATAAACATTTTCCATATTCTTAATTTCTTCTCCACTCCACTATTTTTTGTTTATCATCGTGCCACTTTCTTCTCCAGCCTCTTTTAAGTTTTTATATGCACACTCATCAATATATTGTGAGTGTCTGAGTATGTGAGAATATAGGGAGAGGGAGATCACAGGAAAGGAGTTTGTTCAATTAACTTATATTTCCTTGCTTTACCCTCTATATGTAGTGATCTAGCTGATTGGTTAGGCGTTGAGGAAATTGGACTCTTCAATTTCAAGCCAAGTGTGAGGCCTGTACCCCTGGAAGTTCATATTCAGGCAAGTGGATTTGGTGTTCCACATAGATCATGCCTTAACATGTCCATTTCTTTGTCTATTTATTATATAAAAAGGGTGTGACTGATATGAGTAAGAATGGTGGTAATAGAGGAATGAAAATTTGGTATGCATATATATGTTTTCACATAAACAGTTCTGCTCCTCTACTCCTATCAAGCTATGACAGTGTTTTATGGTGTAATGTTGTAAGAATTATTTACTGTTGTGCTTCAATGCTGAGCAAAAAAAAACTGTTGTGCTTCAATGTAGACCACACCTCATGCTATTTATAATATGGAAAAGGGAATCGGTATTGATTACAAGATCAATCAATTACTGATTAATAGGAAATATAATATTCTAATAATAAATACAATATCAGGAATAATATCAAAACATAATCTCACACAAGCAAACCCCAAGCATTGCATACTCGTAACAAAATTTTTACAAACATGTTAACATCACTTGGTTTTCTTATAGGGTTATCCTGGAAAATATTACTGCCCAAGGATGAATAGCATGAATAAACCAGCATATGCTGCAATATGCACACATTCACCTGCAAAACCAGTTCTTATATTTGTCTCATCACGACGCCAGACAAGACTTACTGCACTTGACCTAATTCAGGTGCAGGCCCAATCTCTTGTGAAAAATAGTTTTTATTCCATAATGGTTTGCTATTATTAATCTTTCTTATCTGTGAATGAAGTTTGCTGCATCAGATGAACAATCCAGACAATTCCTTAATTTGCCAGAAGAAACCCTACAGATGGTTCTGTCTCAAGTCTCTGACCTAAACCTAAGGCATACTTTACAATTTGGCATTGGATTACATCATGCAGGCCTGAATGACAAAGACAGATCTCTGGTTGAGGAACTTTTTGCAAACAACAAAATTCAGGCATACATTTGTTACCATAGAAATTGAAATTGGCTCTTTTCTTTCTTTTAAAGAAAAAAAAATTAAAATTATATTTATTTTAGCTTGCCCTTAACTGGTTAGTTGTATGATATTGATGCAGATATTGGTTTGTACCAGCACATTGGCTTGGGGTGTGAATCTTCCAGCTCATCTAGTGATTATCAAGGTGTGATAGTTGTAGAAGCTGTTTCCCTTTTATACAATTTGTCGGCAATCATTTTGAAATTGTCTTTTCCTGTATCAGTCCTGGTTGGTTTTTATTTATTGAATTGTTAACTTCATGAGATTCTAGCTGCTGTGACTTTGCTTTGAAATAGAGTTATTATTGGATTTCACTGTGATAAGGTTTTCTTTACTAAAAGGCTTTCCCTTGAGTGCTTTTTCGGCATAGATTAAACTAAAAAATCCAAGGCATTTCCAAGTGAAAGGCTAATATGATTATATTGAATTAATATATAAGTTTTCATTTCTGATGTGCAACTGCTGGGCAGCATTGCTGCAATGTTGTTAAGATTGGGCACTTAGTGCCCTTCCTCAGCAGTATTCTCTTTCCATATATCAGTTTTTAGTTTTCCTTTCTCCCTTTTACACCACTAACATGTTCCTATTATTATGCCTTTGTTAATTTAACAACTAAATTCCTTATATTTTTACCTGTGTGGGCTGACTAGTGTAAGCAGGCAACTTCTTTCAAGAACATTGCTGTTAAATAGTGGCCATGGCGGAATGGCGTGGTGGATATTTTGCCAACTGCCATAGGCAATTTGTGAAGGGAAACCCGCTGTGGCGGTGCCATAAGGCAGAATGGTGTGTTTATATGGTGGAATTTTGGCTTTCCGCCATTATTAACAATGTTCAAGAATAGATTTTTTTAATCCCTTGGGTAAACCATTTTTTTTTTTGGGGGGGGGGGGATACTGTTTCTCTCTTGGCTCGTAAGGAGTTGTGATCTCAGATTGGGTTGCCATGACATGGGTCCATGATTCCTCCAAATTCTTGCATGCTAAATGAACCTAAAATGTATCATTGTATTTTGGTATTCTACAAAGTGAGCAGTGAACCAGAATCACCACGTAGGAATTCAATATTGTCAACTTTCCCTGTCTCCGTACTAAATACTAACAACTCAGGAAAAAGAGCTATCTTAATTAGGTGGACAGGAAAATCAGTCAAGATTTGAATCTCACTTGGTGTTATCTTCAACTTTTTATTTTAACAATACTTTGTATCGTTTGCAGGGGACAGAATACTATGATGGAAAAGCAAAGAGGTATGTTGATTTTCCAATCACTGATATTTTGCAAATGATGGGTCGTGCTGGACGGCCTCAATTTGATCAACATGGGAAAGCTGTGATTCTTGTTCATGAACCCAAGAAGAGCTTCTATAAAAAGGTCAAAATTGAGATTGATGATTATACTTATCTTTGCTGATTAGCCTAATGTGCTGAGAATACTGTTTTCTCTTTTATGTTGCAGTTCTTGTATGAACCCTTCCCGGTTGAGAGTAGTTTGAGAGAGCAGTTGCATGATCACATTAATGCCGAAATTATTTCTGGAACCATTTGCCATAAACAAGATGCAGTCCATTATCTTACATGGACTTACTTATTTCGTAGACTGGTAAGTATGGTTTGGTGCTTCACTAGTTTGAAAATAGAAAATGGGGAAAAGTACTAAAGTAGTGAGTGTTTATATGCTTGTCTCAAAAATATCAGAGTCATCAGTTATGGAGTTATTTCCCATATTAAAAGCCATATTTGGATACTTCAATTCCATTTAATATTAGTGCATTTCAGATATTAACTTCTGATATGCTCCTCCTTCACCATCAAAATAAAAGCTGTTTTCTGTACCTGTTATTTTTAACAGTGATTTATAGCATGAGAAATAGAAAGTTCTAGTTCATCAGTACAGCCAAGAAAACTGGGTGGGAAAGGAAGCTTATTGCTAAGAAAGATTGCAGAAAAATGGCATATTACATGTTATAACTTCTAGCCAACTGAGTTATTATAGTCGTTGTAGTTGAATTTGGCATAAACTTAGCATAGGAATTGCTGGAAATATTGGTCTGTGTGTGTGTGCGTGTTAATTCTTTTTGCTCTTGTTTTTCTAATTAAAGAAGTTGAAATTAAGCAGGAGATAGGTGGGCCTTTGCATGAGTTATTATAGTCCTCTGTGTGTAAGAAATATTGGTCTTTCTATTTCTGGGTGTGTGAGTTGTGAGTAAGTTATTAAGCAGGACAAAGGTAGGCCTTTGCATGAGTTATTATTATCCTTGTAGTTGAGTTTGGCATGAAATTAGCATATGAATTGTAAGAAATATTGGTCTGTGTGTGTTGCACGTGTGAGTGAGTGAGTGACTTGTGAGTCAATGAGTCAGTCAGTGAGTGATATTCTTGTTCCCCTTATTTTCCATAGAAAAACGTTGAAATTAAGTAGGAAATAAGTGGGCCTTTGTATTATCCATGCCTTGAGGCCAAAGGGCTTGATTCTTGTTGCCCTAAGTTTTCTAAATAAAAAAGTTGAAATGAGCAGGAGAAAGGTGTGCCTTTCCATTAGCCATGCCTCAAGGCCAAAGGACATAAGGGAATATCTTAGAGATGTTATAAAAATACAAATATTTGCCTTCACTTAATATATTAACTTCTGGAATAGTTGAAGCATGACAGCTATGACGAACGAAGATCAGAAATCAGTTATATTATCCTGTTTGGGAACAAATAGGAATGAAAATCAGAAGACTGTGCAACCTGAAATCCATCAAAATCAATCTTTCCAAAACTGGGGAGAAAGGAATACTATTTGTAATTTGAAGATTTACCCATTGTTGTTGTGTGAGTGTCGTACAGACATTCTTAATAGCCATTTTTTTTTTACAGATGGTTAATCCTGCTTACTATGGATTGGAGGATGCTGAATCTGAATTTCTAAATACATATTTGTCCAGGTAATCAAATGAAAATGCTAAATATTTCTTAAACCCATGTTATGATAATGTTGTCACTCTTTTCAATAGTAGTATATTTGCTGACAGTTTTATTTTGGCAGCCTAGTACAGACCACATTTGAGGATTTGGAAGACAGTGGATGCATAAAGATGGATGAAGACAAGGTGGAGCCCATGATGTTGGGTACAATTGCATCTCAGTATTACCTCAGCTACATGACTGTATCAATGTTTGGTTCAAACATAGGTCCAGATACATCACTTGAAGTAAGACTTACAGTTGTTTCCTGTCTTTCTGACATCATTGTTTGAATTATCATTTCTTTTAGAGTAAAATACTGAGATTTCTTGAAATTACATATAACCCCCGTTTCTTCAACATTTACAGCTACCTCCCATATAGGGGTACATGGTCATGGTGTGATGTTTTTCAAACAATTAAGGGGGGTCAATGTAATGTATAAGCAATGTCAGTGTAATGTTTTTCAAACAATTAAAGGAATTAGTGTAGGTGCAAAAAAATGAAAAGTATTGGGAGAAACTTGACGAAACCTAAGGGGATGTTAGTGTAATTTACTGTCTTTTAATTCTGTGATATAGCAGATGAGGCTTCTCTCCCTTGCCCTTGGTGCCAACCTAGTTTGGATTAAGGGAGTTAACTTGATGCTTTGCAAATCTCGCACTATTAAAAAAAAATTAATTGTTTTTAATCATTATGCTTTGATTTTTTTTTTGGTAGGTCTTTTTGCATATTTTATCTGCTGCTTCTGAATTTGATGAACTACCTGTGCGTCATAATGAGGTAACATTATGGTTTCTTTTATCTCCGAATAAAGTACTATTCAAGATAACAAATACAGAAACCTGCATGGGCTATATTTTTCTTGTCATCTAATTTTTTCTGTTTTGAATGCAATACATTTTTAGATTCATTAAAATTCAGTTTGGAACTTCAGGATTTGGTAACTGTATTGTTGGTAACCATTAAAAAAAATTCAATGGCTTCATTTTATAAATTACATGCTGAATATTTGGATCCTATGAAGTGTAGGGTGTAATTTCGAGAGTAAATTGTGGAGTTGATGACCATTAATGAAAATATTCAACAGTTCAGATTTTTATAAATATGAGAAGAGGGATAACAAACCATGGATATGTAAAATACCAAGCCATTGATTTTTCATTATCACTTCTACTTTAATCTCTAAAGTCAACCCTACACCACAGTTACCAGATTTGTGGCTGTCCCACTTGTCTGTTGATCTAGTTTGTGCATAGCATATTACTGTACTTTTGCTTGATAGATCAGTAAGGTATAAAGAAGCAAATTGGTTTGCTTAGTTGAAATGAACAAAAGCCAGTGAAGATATCAGAAAACAAGGAATAAGTGGTAGCTGTGGCTGTTGCAGAGATGGAACTCCCAAACTGTTGGTCAAGGAAGGTCCTGGTGTATAGAAAATAATCTAGGCCTCGTGAAATACCTCATTTCAAATTTTGGTTAAAAAATGGGCTAAATGAAATGCATTGTTTTTTCAACTAATGATTAAATATTATATAAAAAAAGCTTAATGAAACTCATGGTTTCAATTTATAGTTTAAAATTCTATCAAATAAATTAAGAACTAGTGGTTTGAAAAAATGGAAGTGGAATTTGGGAAAAAAAGAAGTTAATATGAACTATTTTAATAAATCTGTAATTCTGTATAGCCAATTGAAGCATACCAAATTCTAAGGGGTTGGTTGAGTGGGGCTAAACAGGTTCTTGCCTTTGACAAGTGTAGGTTAGGCCCCACTTGGCCCTTTAAGGAAAAGTAAATTTAAGCCCTTTATAAGTGGTCTGAGTTCAGAGGCTTTTTCTGCCTTCAATTGGTGTACCATCCCTATATCCTAACATTTTATCTACCAGAAAAAGTGAAGCATACCAAAGAATCTTGCCCATGATGTATGGTATTCTTTTTTAAATAATGTTTTGCATCCCCTTTCCTGTACCATGCACCAGAACAACCCATTTTGTTACTGGTAAATACTTTCATTTCCTGTCTGTAATAATGTGATTATTGCTACTTGCTACCTTTTATGATATGTCAAAATTATTCTTTTCTTGATCTAAAATCAAATTCGTCCATCAAAGTAGCAGACCATATATTGTTATTTTTTTCATAGGAAAAATACAATGAAGCACTGTCTGAGAAAGTTAAATATCCAGTGGATAAGAACCGTCTAGATGACCCTCACATCAAAGCACTTCTTCTATTTCAGGTCAGTCATGTTAATAACCATGAATTTAGCATGCTAGAATTTCTCTTTGAATTTTCTTTATATTTTTTTGTTTATATTTGTGATCATGCAAGTTTTTGGGACACAGGCTCATTTTTCTCAATTGGAGTTACCAATTAGTGACTATGTCACAGACTTGAAATCAGTATTAGATCAGAGTATACGCGTAATTCAGGCCATGATTGATATTTGTGCAAACAGTGGGTGGCTTTCAAGCTCAATTACTTGCATGCATCTTCTGCAAATGGTCATGCAGGTATTCATTCCGATTTGTTCTGCAGCTGATCTGTCTTCTTTCATGGCCATTGGATAGTTTTATATACAACTGGCTAAGTGCAATCTGGTTCTGAATTTCTGACTATTTTACACTGAAAAGAAAAAGAAGCTTTAAGTTTTTTATTGAACATTTTGATCATAAGCTTTTCTTAAAGCAAAAATAAGCCAATCTGAGGTCCAAATATGCACTAAATGTAAAGCTTCATTCTTGAATTATAGACATATTGAGCAATGAATGCTACTTACCTGCCCCATTTAGAACTGTTGTACCATATTATGTGTGCATTTCAGATTGTCTAAAGGTTTGGGTAATTGGATAATTTTACTGTCCCTATAAACATGAGGTCCATGACCTCCAAATCTTACAATTTAATAGTCACTCTCAGCTACAGATGATTTCCATGTTGCTTTGCTTAGTTGATGGAAGAGACTAATGAGTACATACTTTTCATATCCTTAACATGATTTATGTTGTAATTTGTGTCACATCCTCACATCAGATGATTTTAAAGCTACTGATTATTTCCTTGCCACTTTACAGGAATAGACAAATGAGTACTTTTTTTTTTTTGATCAGCAAAGATAAAACTATATATATATTAGAAAAGTACCAGAGGTACTAAATACAGAGTTAGACACCATAAATATGGTTCCTCAATCAGGCAACATAAGTCTGATTAGGAACCAAAATATGGGAAGAAAATACATGTGATATGAACCCAAAAAACACCCCTACTACTGCAAAAAATGATGTTTGAAGTTACTGGACCAGTGATTGAAATGAATAGTAAAATCCTTCTCCAAATTATGAAGCCAAGTCCACATTAAGAAAGTGGCGTCTTCAACCAATTTGTTTCCATCAAAAGTCGCTCCAGAGAACAGAATTCGGTTTCGAAGCTGCCAAGTAGACCAAGTGATAGCCAACCACCAGTATTGCCACCTCCTATTCCTTCTACCATCTTCTTGCAAAAAGGAGTACTGCATGAACAGCTGTTTTGTACTCAAAGGCATAGCACCTTTGAGATTTATCCAGGACATAGAATCCCACCATAAAGGTTGGATCTTACTGCAGTGGATAAAAAGGTGGGAAGCATCCTCCTCCATCCTTCCACAAAAGGGACAATTTAAATCAGGAATCTGCACTTGTCTAACCTGCAAGTTTGATTTTGTAGGTAACCTATCCCTAAGGAGCCTCCAAGCAAAAACCGCTATCTTACTTGGAATCCTAATTTTCCATAACACCCGGAAACAATCCTCTAAATTCTCCTCTGCAACCCCTTCCCATAACACTTCATAAGCACTTTGAGTAGAGTAAATACTCGACTGATCTGCTACCCACACCCACCTATCAGCCCCATGAGTGAGAATAACTTGACCATCAACTTCAGAGAGGAAAGTGATGGCCAAGTCAACTTCACTATCAAACAGCGGTCTTCTCCAAATAAAACGCCACTCCCAAGAGGAGTTAATATGCTCCCCCACTTGACCAATTAGCTGCTGCTGCTGGGAAGAAATCAGATATAGCCTAGGATACTTTTCAGCTAGAGATTGATCATGACAAATCCATCTATCTTCCCAAAATTTTACCTTATCCCCAGCTTCTACCTTCCATTTGAATTGCTGTTGAAGACTTATACCATGGTGAGAGTGCTGAATTGCTCTTTTTAAATCCCTCCACCAAATGGACTGCGTGTTGGCTCTTCCTTCTTCAAGTAAACCTCTCCAACCCCCATATTTAGCCTCCAAAACTGCTACCCAAAGAGACCCTTGGTGCTGCATAAGGTTCCACATCCATTTACCAAGCAAGGCCAAATTAAAAGTCAGAATATCTTTGATGCCTAAACCCCCCTTGTGTTTAGGAAGACACACTTTCTCCCAAGCTATCCAAGCAATCTTCTTGCTGTCTTGACCCCCTCCCCAAAGAAAACTCCTTTGAAGCTTGATTAATCTGTTGATAACTGATTTTGGTACCCTGAAAAATGAAAAATAATAGATAGGAATAGAGGTAAGTACTGATTGGATAAGAGCCACTCTCCCCCCAAAAGAGATAAACCTCTGCTTCCACCTAGCTAGCCTTCTCTCACATTTTTGAATGATTGGTTCCCATACACGAGCTCGCCTCGGATTAGCCCCAATAGGTATGCCAAGATAGATAAAAGGAAGGACCAACTGACTACAGTTCAGATAACTAGCTGCCCTTTGCTTCCAAAGGTCATTCATTCCAAAAGCTCCAAAGCTACTCTTAGCAAAATTGATTTTTAAACCAGAAACCAATTCAAAAGTTCTAAGAATAGCTTTAATAGCTTTCAGATTATCCAAAGAGGCCTCCCCAAAAAAAATAGTGTCATCCGCATATTGCAAAAGGCTAATGGACACATCACTGCCTGAAATATTAAAACCTTTGTACATGTTATTCTCCACAGCTGACCTCATCAAGCCATTCAATGCTTCAGCAACCACATTAAATAAAAATGGAGCAAGAGGGTCTCCTTGTCTAAGACCTCTTTGGGGTAAGAATTCCGATGTGGGGCTGCCATTTATGAGGACCGAAATAGAGGCAGATTTCAAACAGCCCTCCATCCAACTTATCCATTTAGAGTTAAAACCTGTTCTGCTTAACATATAAAACAAAAACTCCCATGATACCGAATCATAAGCCTTCTCAAAATCAACTTTGAAGATGCAACAAGGTTTGGAACTCCTTTTAGCTTCATCAATCACTTCGTTAGCTATAAGAACACTTTGGAGGAGATGTCTTCCTTCAATAAATGCAGCTTGCGTTTCATTAATAATAGTAGGCAGCACTTTCTTCAATCTCTTAGCCAAAATCTTTGCCACGATCTTGTACATACAGCCTATAAGAGATATAGGTCTGTAATCATTCAAATAAAGCGGGTCAGCCACCTTAGGAATTAGGGCTAGGAAGGATGCATTACAACCCCTAGGGAAGACCCCGTTGACATGAAATTCATCTAAAAACCTAAGGACATCAGGTTTAATCAGCTGCCAAAAATACTTGATGAATTTAAAATTAAGTCCATCAGGACCCGGACTCTTGTCACTACCGCAATCCCAAACTGCCGACCTCACTTCCTCCTCCAAAAAAGGTGCCACTAGCAAGCTGTTCTGATGATGGGTAATAGATGGAAAATGAATGCCATCCAATTTAGGCCTGTGCAGATCTGATTCTCTGAATCTTTGAGAGAAATAAGCCTTAGCTTCCTCCTTCACTTTAAGAGGTTCAGTTGTCCAAGCGCCATCCACCATAACCCCTTTTAGAGAGTTTCTGCTCCGATTTGCATTTATCAACATATGGAAAAATTTGGAATTGCAATCTCCCTCCTTAATCCACCTTGACCTTGATTTTTGTCGCAAAATAGACTCATGAGCTTGGGCTGCTACCCAAAGCTGTTCCTGCAGCTTCTTCCTTTGCTGAACTTCATGATGAGATAGCTGCCTTTGATTTGTGTCTTCCTCCAGCTTATTCAATTCAGATTCAATCTTTTTGACCTTTGTGAGAGTATCTCCAAAGTGATCTCTATTCCATCTCTTCAAGCTGGTCTTTAAATTCTTTATTTTCTCTTTAAGGATATAACCTCCCCACCCTGGTTGTTGGAAGGATGTCCAGCTGTGACGGACAGTTTCTTTGAAGGATCTATCAAGAAGCCAACAGTCCATTATCCGGAAAGGTTTGGGGCCCCAATCAATCTCATTAGAACGAAGGACAATTGGGCATTGATCCGAAAAGTTCCTTGCGAGAGCAGTTTGAATGCTGTTAGGCCATTTTTCAAGCCATTCATGAGGATAAGAAACCTATCAAGTCTGCTTCTAGAGGCACCATTAGGTCTATACCACGTAAAATTTCTACCAAGCCACGGAACCTCCAAAACCTCCAAATCCTCTATCCATTCATTAAATTCTGTAGATGAACTGTCCTCAGCCAAGCTATGGCCAGATGTAAACCTTTCATCAGGTCTTCTAATGGAATTAAAATCCCCCAAAATACACCACAACCCTCCAACCAATGCCTGTCTCAATTGTTTTACAGAATCCCACAGGATTCTTTTCCTATTTATATCACAAGGTGAATAAATAGTAACGATTGTGACTAGTTGAGCTTCCTGAACCCATTCTCCCATCAATAAAATAAAACCAGGACCACTGATTTTCCGCTGCAACCTAAAGGAATTTTCACCCCATAAACAGAGAATGTCACCTGCTGAACTTATAGCTGGAAGGAAATCCCAATTTACCTCTGCATGATCCCATAAAGCCTGACACATGGCTTTGTCCACCACCTCTTTCTTAGTCTCTTGAAGACATAGCATGTCCACGCCCTCCAGCTTTACTAATCTTCTGATAGCGCCCCACTTCACACCCCTCCCAAGGCCTCTAACATTATATGAAATTATTTTCATTAATGTCAGCTGTTGTCTCCCTGCTAATAGCTTCTGCCCTGTCTCTCTCCTCCATATGTTTAAACTTTTGAATAATAATCTCCTTGCTTCCCTCTCCCGTGAGGCCCAATTGCTTGGCCATGCTCCACATCTGAAAAGCATCCGGATTACCTGTTTTCTCAGGGTCAATAGTTGCCTCTTTGATTCCATTAGTAAGCTGTGGCTGGAGTGAAATTTCAAGGTTGTCATTGACTGGCTCCCTTTGAAGTGACGAGAGCTGAGTGTTTGGAGGTTGTGAGAGTCTTTCCTTTGCTTCAGCACCTGAGCCCGATGAGATAAGGCCCATAAATGGTTTCTTCTTGCACCTTCTATGCCTGGAATATACCTGGCAAATATTTGCACCCCCCCCCTGCTGTTGGGTTAAGGCCCAAATTGGATCTTTTATCCTTGGGGGTAAAACTGGAATTCTGATGATTAAGAGTTGCACGTGTTTCCTCTCCAGCATAAAGGGCCTCCACCTCCTTGTGTTTACCTATGCCCCGTGTCATGGTCATATCATGAACCTTCTCCACGTCATCCCCTACTTCAATATCCAGCTTTTGATTCATTTCCAATCCACTGGACTCACCATGTTCTTCGTTACCAAATTGGTGATATGACTGAAAAGCATCTCCTCTGTTCAGCAAAGTTACCTGCTGCATGGCCCCTTTTTTTTCAATATCGTGAGTGTCATTGGTGGCCGGGACCTGCAAGAAATTCAAATTTGGTCCGTGCATGGTTGTCCGCTGGTCTCCACCTACAGCCCGACAAACATTGTCCAGCGGGTAACCTGTAAACACTTGACCAGTGGGTAAAGGGAGAGACTGTCGGACTTCAGGTCCGACTTCGGTCTCGGCGACGATGCCGTGATGGGCGATGTGCAAATCCGAAACCGGCAGATGTTGCGGTTGCTGCTCCCCATTGTGATCTGCGCCGTCGACGGCCATTGTGCTAGGACGACCGCTGCATGATTCCGTTTCCGGCACAAATGAGTCGTTATCCCCTATACCCCAGTTGGTGAAAGATGAGCTGTCGAGGAAGCTGTCATCGGAGTTAAGCTCCTCCGATGATCCACGCGCGTTTCTCCCTCTCCGACAACGATCTTGGCATCCACCGCAGCACTCCTCAGCGATCTGGACCATGAACTGCTCTTCTCCAATCTGCACCTCCACCGTATGTTGAATTAAAGGCCTCCTTGTAGTCTTAACGAGGACCCTTGCTCTGTCCAATCTCCTCTTCTCCTCCACTGAGTCATCCAAATCCATCAATTCGCCCACGTCCGCAACAATTTGACTGATAAATTTCTGGTTCCACGCTTGAATAGGAATCCCCCAACATTGAATCCATGTAAGTCAACATCCTACTCGTAAACGAGGATTCCACCTTGAAATGGAAGAAAGCACACTTGACCCCCCTGTTGTTCCGCCATTGATGAGATTGTCCGCGTCGTCATCAGTGAGACCCAAAAACAACACTTTATCATCACCCAAATATCTGGGGATCGCCTCCAGTCCAAGCCCCCAACGAAACTCGTCTTCCAATCGTTCAAACAAAGCCGAATTTTTAAGGCGGCCTACCCATGCATCCTTTAACCATAGCGTGTCTTCTGACTCCACTTGAAGGTGAATCTTGGTTAATGAAGATATGTCATTGATGATGTTGGTTGCTGTCCTCTAATTTTCTGGCCTTCTTATGTTTCTTTTCAGCGCCTCAACATATGATGAAGGCTTAACATGTTGACGTCGAAGCTCCTCATCCTTGTTACTGTCTGGGCCTTGCCGTGTTTGGAGCGCCGTCATTGTTTCCCTCTGCGACACCCTACCGTACTTTGGGAGATTGACGAATAGTTTCAACCCCCCTATAACCATGCTGTCGAGCTGTTTCGCCAGGTAGGGGATATCATGAACCCCTTTGAACCTAACAAAACCGTATCTTCGTCCCGAGGAGTTACGTCTTTTGGGAATGAAGATTTCTCTAACATCCCCCCATTTTTTGAAATGATACCAGAGTTCTTTCTCTGTGACATCTTCAGCGAAGCGAGAAAAGTAGAAGGATGTGATATCCTTGTGGTCTCTCCAGTTAGTCACCAAATTAGAAAGCTTAGACCTTCCCCTGTTTCCGACATAGGGCCGTCGGGAAACCTCTCCGAGGCTCGCTCTGTCTCTCCGTGCTCTCCTACCTCTCAGACTGTCTCTCCCCCACCCAGTGTTTCTCTCTCTACACTCTCTTTCTCTACCTCTCTCTCTCTCTCTCTCTCTACCTTTCATTATACAAATGATAGTTACAAAACCTTTAGACAAATGAGTACTTGATTTTAAGTATTAAAGGCAATGGAAATATTCTCGTATTGCAGTCTAATATTATTATTTCTGTTTAATTTTCTTAGCTCTTACTTTGAGGGGGAAGGAGATTAGAACTAGATGCAGCATAATCCTTTTCATGATTTAGATTGTAACATGTGTCAATCAAGTGAAATTACTATAACTATATATGCAGTCATCATTTTATCTCAAAAATATCCTTTCTTTCTTTGATCGTTTCACATATGCTTCAAAACATAACTCTGATTCTCATGCAGATCTGATGGTGAAAGGACAAAATATGCTTTCAATAAAATTGTGCATTCATTTACTCCTTAAAGGGACATATCATACACTTCTTGATCTAGAATATCCTTTACGATTCACTCTGAAATCTGGTGACCTGGTTGTAGGGTTTGTGGTTTGACAAGGAATCTTCCTTATGGATGCTGCCATGCATGAATACAGATCTGATAAGTTCACTAAGCAGAAGAGGAATTTCTAGTGTACAGGAATTACTAGACATTCCAAAAGCAGCATTGCAGACTGTAACTGCAAATTTCCCAGCTTCAAGATTGTACCAGGTAAAGAGTCCTAAATTTTTTTCTTAATTTATGCTTGTCCAGGTTTTTATTTGGTCTAATGGCAATTTTAGTTCCCATATTTTGGTTTATGTGCTATTTTAGTCCCTCTAGTTCTAATTGTTCACATTTTGTCCTCATAGCTTTTTATTTGTTAGAATTAAGTTCCTTATCCATCCAATAGTTAACAGGAATATAATGGAGGTTAGACATGGTTTTGTCATGTATAGATTGACAAAGGATAAAATTTATAAAGCATTTAAAAAAATAAAAAAAATGCTTCATTTGGAATGATGAAAGAGAGGGGAATGAAGCCAATTTTTTGTTCTTGTTTAAATATTCTATACATTTTTTCCTTTGTCAATCTATACAAATCAATGTCATCTCAAATCAATTTAATTTTTTAAAATGTAAAACATTTTTGCTTTTGGGCAGGGAGTTGAGACGGGTTAGAATATCTACAAAATATTTTAGAAGGAGAATGATGCCTAATAAATTAGGTTAACTTGTGGATAGTTGTATTATAGGTTTAATATGTTTGTTAGTCCCTGCTATAAAGTCATGGACCATGCTATTTTTTTAGCTTGGTCATGGTTAAAGGCTAATGATAAAGACTTTAGTACTAGTTTCAACCACTGGTCTTCTAATATAACGAATTCCGTTGCCTAGTTAGGGTTGGGCTTGTATGTTTTTGCTGCTTAGGTTGGATGGTTTTTTTGGAGGGTAGCACCTTGGTGCCTTGTAAATTTTATCTCTGGTACCACTGGTACTGGCTTACATATTAATAATATATATATTTTCTGCCTTCCAAAAAAAAATGTTTGTTAATCCCTGCAATGACGAATATTGGTTTTAGTCCTTAAATTGTTTTTGTTGGTTTTGGTCCTTATAAATTTTAAAACTTTTGAAAATGATCTCTAGCATTATTTACTGGTGATGTGACACACCAATTTAGAGTGGTCATTGATGTGGCATGTTAAGTCATAGTAAATGTTGACGATAGACCAAATGCAACAAAAATAAATTGAAGGACCACAGCCAAAACTCGTCGTCTTTGCAGGAACTAGAAACATATTGAAACCTAAACCTTTTGTATTTTTTAGGAATTTCACCTCTAGGAAGTCATTTGTTGATTTTGTTCCCTTATTTGACTGGGATTAGGAGCCTGATACTCTAATTCCTGGCATACATAGATTGTCCTTGTTTTCTATTGGGCCTGTGAATTGTGCCACTATCGTCATGGAGAGTATGCAACTGTTAGAAGCCACCTAATTGCGGTCACCCCTAGCCTGAATTAGTTTGGGTTGCCTTAATTGCAGCCTCAAGGGTGGTGGATTAGTCCCACATCAACTAAACATGTGGCTTATATAAAGTTTATAAAGATTGGGCAGTCCTCACCTTACAAGCTAGTTTTTTGGGGTTGAGTTAGGCCCTATGACCAATTTGTAAGAGCAACCACTTTCAATTTATGTTCTATTTCCATGTCATGGCTGCTGTAGGGCCAGAAATTGTGCAATTCTGTTGCAGTTGCAACTACCATTACCCCCATATACCATATTATTGAAGAACAGAAAACACTGTGTCTAGAGACCTCACGGGTGTAGGGGTGGGCAAAAAGAATTGAATTGAACTGATACTGAACTGGTAAGAAAAAAACTAAACTATTTTTTATTAAGAACTGAACCAAACTGCTAGTCAGTTCAGTTTTTAAAAAACTGATCTGCTTCAAGAAAACTGCTGTGCGGAAGACCATCTACTCGCTCGAGTTACGACTCTGCTTTGAACATGGGCATGGCATCTTTCTAGCACAGTGACAGGGCTTTCGAGATTTACTTCAAATAACCGTTTTTTGATCATTAATGTGGAAGATCTCAAACAATATGGCATAAATAATAGTTAGTTAATTGATTAATTTATTATTTTTATAGCAATATTATTTAGTTGGTTAAACAGTTATTAAATTTATAGTTACCAATATAAAAAAAGTAAATTATTTAGTTTGTTAATTAATTAATAGCATGATAATATAATAAATATTAAAAAGATCTGACATATTATTATTTACATATACTATTAAAGAAAAACATAAAAAATATTTAAATAAAATAAAATAACTTCTATGTTATATATATTTATGTGTAGTCCACTGGACACCAATATGAATCTCAGTATATAAATGTCAAAAGAAAATCTTCTCAAGTAAAAAAAACGTGGTATTTTTTTAATAATAGTGTCAAAATAAACGTGAACTTATATTTTAATAATGTTATAATTAAAGAAACTAGTGTTATGGATAATTCTTCAATGAGAATAGGAATTATTACAAAATCTAAAGCTATAAAGTTTAAGTGTTTAACCAATGTGATATTTTTGTAATTAAAAGTGAAAATAAAAAGTTATTTTTTTCAAAATAAATGACTCTTAAAAACAGTTCGGACTAGCTTGGAGCATTTCAGAGAGTAGTTCAGTTTGAACTGGTTCAGTTCAGTTCGACCCGCATCTAAAACAGTTCGGTTCAGTTCGCACCAACTGTTTGACAGTTCAGTTGGGGCAAACTACAAATGCTGTTCGAAACAGTTTGCCACTGTTTGGTTCAGTTTGAATTGAACAACCCTAATCTCAGGATTACATCCCTCCCATTTTCAATCTGAAACAATCATGTGGCCCTTGTATGTCTGAAACTTGACCAACTGTTCTATGGTGCGATCTCCAGCTATTGCTGACATTTTCTGTTGTCATCCTGGTTTTTCTGGCCTTGCTTTGTTCTCTCGTGCTTTGTTATGCCATTTCTGTTCTGTTCTCTCTGAGACTGTTCTGGCTTTTCATTTTGTTGCAGCAGACATTCTCACTCCTGCTCATCTTTCATGATTTCATTTTTGTTCTCTGTTTTTGTCTTTCAATACTTGTATTTTTTTTTTTTTTGCACAGCAAAAATCAATATATTATATATTATAAAAGAATTCAGTACTAGGTGTACTGAAGATACAAGGATAAAAGTAAGCTAGTTACCAAGACGGCCCCACTAGTAGGAACCAAAAGCAACCCACAGAGCCATACAAACCCAACCCCTCTAGGAGAAAACATCCTTTAAATTGGTTGACCAGAAGTTAAAGTGCATTTGAGAGTCCTTCTCTGCACATTTTAACCAAGACCAAGTATGGAACAAGGTATCATCCATAACCTTTCCAGGGTCAAACGGCTGGTTCTTGAAGATCATGGCATTTCTATGATGCCAGATGGAGAAGGATAGAGCTAACCACAGAAATTTCCATCTGTTGTTTATACTAGCTTTGCTGTTCCATTGAGTGAATTGCAAAAAGTGGTTCTTTGGGTCTGTGGAAAAAGGACCCACTCTATTAACCCATCTCAAAGGCTCCCACCAAAGTCTCCTTGTCATTGTACAATTGAAAATAAGATGATTAATCGATTCTTCTTCATGATCACAAAGAGGGCAGTTATAAGTAGGCATTGTGACCTGTCTCTTTCTGAGATTGTCCCTAGAGGGTAGTCTATTCTTGAGGAGTCTCCACGAAAAAGCACTCACTTTTGGAGGAATTTTCAGTTTCCACATGGTGTTTAGAACATTGTCTTGACTAACACTATGATGAGCCCCCTGCAGCACCTTGTAAGCGGATCTTGTTGAAAACACACCATTAGGATCTGGTTTCCACCATAGAATATCCCTGTTGGATTGGTGTATGTGAGCAGAATCAATCTCCTCTAGAAAGTCAGCTGCCATTTGTATTTCATAGTCAAAAAAGTCCCTTCTCCAAGATAACTTCCATTCCCATCTGCCCTCCACAAATTCTCCCATAGAATTAATTAGAGAATTCTGCTGTTTACTTATAACATATTTCAATACTTGTATTTAGCTTAAAACTGAGTTTGATTGTTAATTATCAATGTGTAGTTTTGGGTATTTTTTTTTGTTTTTTGTTTTTGAGCATTTATATTTATATAGTATAAACTATTAATGATTTAATTTTCATCCAAAATTTAATATAAAAGCCATTCTTCCATAGCAGTTTTGGTGTCTGTTGCCTCATGCCAATATTTAGGAATGATAAATATAAATTGTTGCACCATATCAAATTTTGAAATAATGCTATTAATATTAACTTTATTTGCAAAGAATAATTGATAGTCAAGGGGGTCTAGCTCGGTTGATTGAGCAGAGTGCATGAGATATTATAAACCCCTTAACACTGTCTTCGATTCCCATAGATAAAAAAAAAAGAATAATTGATAATTAGATGTTTGTGGTTTACAAGAACTGTAGAGTTTTACCCTCTTAAGATGTCCCACATTGTCTAGTAATCTGGCCCATATACTCCTTACACGACTTGGGCAATCTATTTTTATGAGCTAGCTTTTGTAGTTGAGTTTGGAAAAACCCATTTCTAGTATAGTCTTGATGTTGTGGGACTTGGGTCACCTATAGGCTATAGATGTGGTGTAAGGTGAGTGTGTTAAGATGTCCCACATTGACTAAGTGTGCGTTTGGTTTGCCAATTGAAACAGAATTCAAACATCCCAATGCTCGCAATGAAGAAGTAACTTCTTTTTTTTTTAATCTCATCGGATGAACTTAAGTTATGTTAAACATAGCTCTTTTACAAACACACCCTAAATATGGCTAGAATACTCCTTGTAAGACTTTGGCAATCCTTCCCCCTTGAACTAGATTTTAGGGTTGAATTAGGTCAAATTCATTTCTAATATACACTATGTAAGCTACTAAGCTTGCTCTCCTCAAAACCAGGCTTTAATGATGAAGTTAATAACTACATTATAGGTTGTCTTATATATACCAGTTATTTTTCTTTGAGCATCTTTTATATGTTATAGGTAATTGCTGCATATAGATGTTATATTTTCATAATGAGCGTGTTTGGGACAACTAATTTTTCTCCTTTTCAGGTGTTTTTATATATAAAAAAAATATGTTTGAAAAATAATTATCTGGCTGGCATATCACCTCTTTCTGTTTATATATGTTGTTTCTCTTTTTTGGACCAGGATCTTCAGCATTTCCCTCATGTTAAAATGAAATTAAAAGTTCAGAGGAAGGACACTGATGGTGACAGGTCTCGCATATTATCTGTTAGATTAGAGAAGACCAATTCTAGACGACACTCTTCTAGAGCATTTGTACCTCGATTTCCAAAGGTCTCTTTTTCTTTTGAATTTTTTTTAATGTTTAAATACATTTTTAGTTCTTGTAATTTAGCGCGTTTTTGCTTTTTACCATTGCAATTTTTTTTTTTTATTTTAGTCCTTGCAAATTGTTTTTTTGCCTTCTATCCTTAAGCACTTTAGATAGTGCTTTGAAAAGTGAAAAAAACACTATCTAAAACCGCTTTAAGAACGAAAATCAAAACATACATAAATTACAAGGACAAAAAGCAAAAAGGTGCTAAATTGTAAGGACTAAAAGGTATTTAAGCCTTTTTTTTTTATGATTTGTAGTCTGTGCCATAAATTTTATTTACAATTTTCTTTACTACAGATAAAAGAGGAACAATGGTGGTTGGTTCTTGGTAATACCTCTACGTCTGAGCTATATGCTTTGAAAAGAGTTTCTGTTTCAGATCACTTAGTTACCTCAATGAAGTTGCCTCTGACTCCAGCTAATCTTCAGGTAAATAGATTCTGTTCATCCAAACTGTGTTCCCCCTTCAGCTCTTGTACTTCCTGCACTCATGGTGTAAATAACATGGACTGCATACACAAGAAACACAATTTCTCCCATATTTGTTTTCAACAGGGTTTAAATGAAGTGTCCACCATTTGCATTCCATCAGCAAGGCCTTTTAACATCCAAAATGGGCCTGGAAATAATAAAGGGATAATGTCAGAAGCTCAAATGAAAATATTCAACCATCACATTTCCATTTCTACCTATAACCTATTTCCAGCAACTAAAAATTAAAACATTTGTCTCCCTAATTTTCAACTGTTCATTTTGAACTTCTTGCCAAAAACACCTTTAAAGATTGGCAGCGGAGGTGCCAGCAACTTTGTCACTCAGGCCCTTGTAATTTGACCAAGATAGCCCTGTGCTTATAAACTATGAAGATTTTAATTCTGCTTCTATTTATAATGGTTTGCAACAGTATCTACTTTGATTTATGTTATTTCAACAACTTTGTTCCCACAGTATTATAAACAAGAGAGTAAGAAAGTTAAAAGATTACTTGACTTCCGTAGCTTTGGGGCTTCCCTGTGCTTCTATATGTAGCCAATATTTGTTCTTCATGTATGATGTACAATAGAATGGAAGACACCAACTTTAGAACCATGAAAAGCTTTTGGCACTAACAGAAAAAGCCTGGGTTAACAAAATTGGCCTTGAAAGTGTAACAAACTGAGCTTTGCCGCCTGCTCTTTTCTATTCCCTATTTATGACCTCTCCCTTCAATTCCTTATTTTTATTTTTCAATTGAGAAAAAACCTTTTTGTGGAAACTTTAGAGACATACATTTGGCATTAGTGTCTAGTGCATATTTACACACATGTAAATTTGTTCCACTTCAGCTTGTAGCATGTCTTAAGCATGGATAATTTTAAGAAGCAAACATTCGATTTAATAGATTTATTTTGACAGCTATTTAATTTGTAATTTGACTAAATTGCCATCAGGTTTACCTTTCGTTGTTACTGAATACCTTTTGCTTGTATGTTTTGCTAATATTGTCTTGCAGGGCGTAAAACTGATTTTAGTCTCCGATTGTTACATTGGATTTGAACAAGAACACTCCATTGAAGAACTTGATGTATGTTAAGTAGTGGAGACACCATTGGTCAGTGCCATTGTACATACAACGTAAACGTAAGATTTCTTGAAGAGGGTTGGGGCTGCCCAGGTTGTACCAAAAAATGTTTTTTTTTAACTTGAGAAAAAGTCAATATGTATATCCATAGGATTTGCAATCTCTTGCATTTAATTGTTTTATAGGTAATCATAATGATCTTGTTTTTAGATTTTCTTTATTTATTTTCCAAGTCGTGTCGCCATTTGTAAGTATAAAGGTTTACAGTGCAAGGATTGAAAGATGTCTGAACATTTATAAATTGTGAAGGAATGGATCTCCGCAAGCATAAAAAATCCAGCATTTATATGCGAGTAATACACGTTATCTAATGGGGTGGTCTTTCGGCTGCAAGTGTAAATACATATTATGATGTTCAAGCATATAAAGAAACAGTAAGAATTAGTGGCTTCAACTGCTTGCCTGGGGAAAAAACATGCTAGGAAACTCGTTATTCGCTTATTTGATTATATATCAAGTTGTCGCTTCAAAAGTAAGTACTAAAAGCAACTCAACAAAGAAAAAAATGTAGAATGTGCCTTATGCGTGTCGGGAAAGAGAAGAATATCTTTTTGGTATAAACTATAAACGGTCTATGTTACATACGGAGTAAATCTCTCTCTCCTCAACTTTAAAGTTTAAATGATATCCCCTCACATGCATTTAATGCATCTTAGAGCAGACATTCCTTCAAACTTTTATAATAAGAGAACTTACGATGACAAACACAATGTGTACACTCAAATACGTTATCCCTCACTCAGGGTATAAATAATTGAAATTGCAGTTATGACTTTATTAACCTTATTTTTATATTGATTTTACTACAACTATGTTTTAGAATTAAAGACTTTATTATTAACCTTGCCAATGAGTTAAGTTTGTCTTTATGAACATAAGGGATTCATAATTTGATGTTTGAATTTTGAGATGAACTAACAATTATTCTATCCTTTTATCACTATTCTTGCATATACTTTTTTGTTTATGTCAACTTTACTTTTATTCTTATTGTCATATATGTCATTACCCCTAATATTTAAGGCATATTCTTGTTCTTTTTCAAATATTTTTATTGACTTTAGTTCTTTTATATCTCATCATTAATATACTTACTTTAATTTTGTATTGGATATATATGTGAATAGGCTCTGCCTATGAGAAAAAAATTAGACTCACAGAATCAATGACATTAATATATGACGTATAAAGAATGACCTTAATATATTCTACTTATTATTTATTAAATTTAGAGAAATAATTAAAGATACTATTGTAAAAAAAAAAATAATGCATGAAATATTTTAGATTCAAAAGAATCAAGCAAGACTTTTAATTTGATTCTTATAAGTAGGACAAAGGAAGTATTTGGTACTAGATGTTTGTCGAAATTTACTTTGTAGGACATTGATCATTGTAACAATACAATATTTTTCTTCTCCTACCTGTCAACAATTTGAAAGCAAACTTTTCTTTCATGTTTTTTTGGCTACTATTATTAAAAAGGATAATACGGAAAGTAATGTAATTAATTCTGATTTAACAGATTTTATAACAAAATTAACACGGCTTTTTCATAAAAAACAAAGTTGATGTAAATAATTTTTATTATAAAATCATGAAGATTTTTTTTATATAAAATATGAAACAGATGATTAACATTTGTAGTTTTGGGTTTTTAAAAAATAATTTATGTTTAATTACTACGATAATTGCCTCCCTGGTTGTATAATTCTTGGTTCGTCCATACTCTCACTCTCTCACTCTTTATATAGATGATCTCATATAAAGGTTTGTATTCACAAAGCTTTAAATACATGCTTAATTTTTAAACTCTCACAATTAAGTTTCAAAAAGATATTTCTTTGTGAAAGTCTCGAGAGGCTTAATTTTAAAGAATACTTGAAAAATCTCGATTTCTTTGTTGTAGAGCCTAAAGAAACTTAGACAATATTTTGTGTTAATGTTGAAGAGACTAAATGTAGCACTTGTGGGGCATTTAGTAGGGAGATTCTCTTAAGTTCCCCATGAATCTAAGGTTTAAAACCTTAAATTCTTATGTTTAGTATGTATATTCTAAAAACCACTCCTAGAAATCTAACTTTCCTAGGAATCATTTTTTTTAATTAATTTTTCTACTAAAACTTTCCCATGATAATGGGCGGAAATCTAATTTTTACGAGATAAAAAAAGAGTTTTAATACGGTAAAAATAATTCAAGTTTTTCATGTTACTCTTATTAGATCATTTAATTTGGTAAACAATTTATAATTTTGGTAAAAATATCATGTTAATCTTTGATTCCCAAAAATCTTATATAAATGTCTATTTCAATATTTATGACTAACTAAACAAATTTTAGTTATTCAACCATGATTCTCGTATTTATGATTTTTAAGAAACATGATTTTCGGACATAAAATAACCTTTCTTACACCAAATGTCCCCCTTGGTTTATGAATGAAACTAGTAGTCTTAAATTTGAGTATTGAATATAAATCATGGGTGGACCCAAACTACCAGGAGATCAACCACAAAAAATAAAAATCATCTAGACAACTTTATACCATCCATTTTATATAAAATATTCATAATTTGATGTTTCAATAGTTAAATTACGTTAATAATATATAAAAAAATTGAATGTCTTTCTTATATGCCACAAAAATAATTAATGATTGAGTTTATGTTAATTTTTTAACAAATTTTTTTCAACGTATATCAACATATAGTCAATAAAAATTCATCTTTCGTCTGATTATAAAGAGTAGTCTTATCACTAAAACATTAAATAAATATATTTTTCTCTTGCCAATATTGCAACATTAAATAAACATTAATCAAATTATTATTGATTTTATAATTAAAAAAGTTAGGAGATAAAAAATATTATATAATAACTAAAATTTGATAAAATATAGATAAGATTTTAAATAAAATATTACTCTTGATTTTATAATTAAAAGAGTTAAGAGATAAAAATTAATTATACAATAATTTAAATTTAAATAAATACATTATTCAGTTTCAAAATATATTTTTTTAATTATTGAATAGAAAAATAGATTTATTTTTTTAAAAATTAAATAATAACCTATTAATTTTTTAATTTTAAATAATCACGGGGGACCAAAACCCCCTTCTGCCCCAAACGGTCATCCGCCACTATATATAATTATGTTAAATATTTGAAAAGAGAATTTATCGCTCGCAATGATGGTGTAATCCACATCCTATCAAGTAGGGTCATTTTTTAGATAAAGTGGTACATCTAGTTGTCATTTCATGTCCAAGTTGGAGATCGAACCCTAAACTTTGTTTACGGACCCAACTACCGAATCACTTGTTTCAATAATTTTTGATTGAAAAATCTCATTTTCTAATTGTGTATTTAATAACAAAAATTTAAATGACCTATTCAAATCTCTTACCACTATTATGTTAACTGATCTTTATTAAGAAAAATCATTTACTTGTAAAGGCAAAATCAAATATGGTTGTGAAATGATAATTAAAATTACTTTACTTTGTTCTATAATAATGGTTTTTTATACTAAATAATATATTAAATAAAACTAAAATGAAATAGTTCAGTGTTGTATAATCTAAAAGTTAAAAATTAATATTGTTTGATTTAAAGGATAATAATAGAGAAAATAAAAATACTTTTTTAATTAAAATATAATGTAGAAGGTGTAGGATGCACATGTAACACATTTTTTCCTCCTATTTTCTCTTCTTTCCTTTAACCAAACATAGCCTAAGTTTTGATGAGTGATATAAAATATTTTATTTTTTATTAGTAACAAAATATATAAATATATAAAAAATAACTGCGATAATGAATTATTCTAGATTCTTTTATTCTAACCACCATGAGTCATATTTGACCATAGGTCCAGGCCTAACGTCACCCATACTGCACACATTATTCTAGTTGTTAAGACAATTTTCTTGTTGAGTGTTGCCTTCACGTGAGCATTATATAAAGAAAAAGTCCAATGTCTCCCTCGAAGTAAGAATTGAAGTAAGATAATGTTGAAATTTAGTCCCAAACAAGTGGGATTTAAAATGAGACCTTGTTGTTAGGTAAGGATTTTTTTTTTTTCCTTTTCCTCTAATTTTTGGTTTTGAAAAGTTTAATGTTGTTCTCTAACGAGAAAATGTAGTCACAAGCAGCCTTTAATTGTTGTGAGAAAAAAAAAAAGTAGGCTTTAATTGAGTTGTTGCTGTTAGGTAAGGATTAAAAAAAGTGGCCAATGTCTCGGAAAGAAAAAAGTGGCCAATGCAGCTCATAAGTAAGTGTTGGACTAATTGATTGCTTGGAAAACTTAAGAGTGACCACACAAAACATGTGGTTTCTACTTGTTGGTGATGCATGAAGTTTTAGTAACAAAAGAATTATCTCAATCCATTGCTATCTTAGTCAAATAAAAAAATGAGCTCTGGTAGGGTTTTATTGAGAGACATGGGTCAAGGGGCGGAGGGAGAAATACCACCGAGAAACACTAAAAAAGTAAAGAGAAAGGAGCCAGAAAAAAGTATTTGGGGAGGGAAACACAAGTGTAAATGAGGGAGAAATAGGTGATAAGGATTTGGAAACACTAGGTACGTCTAAGTTTATTATTGAACCACTTTTTGCTGAAAATGGAGAACCAGGGGGTGATAAGGATGCTAGAGAAGGTGGGGAGAAGGATAAAAAAACAATGAAAGATTTCCTCCCATGCCCAGTGGTACCTAATAGTGAATTTGAAGATTGGTGTAGGCCATGGAAGGGATCACTAGTGGTTCATGTCTTGGGGAAACGTTTAAATTTCAAAAGTTGGAGGTTAATCTTCAAAAAGACTGGGCAAGGTTGGAAGATTGATAATAGTTGATTTGTCGAAAGACTTCTATCTAGTCCAATTTACTTTGATTGAGGAATATAGATATACTTTGTTTGACGACCCTAGGAAGCTTGCATATCACTATCTTATAGTATAAAGATGAAGACTGTTAAGAATTTTTCGTATGATCAAGTGAAATCACAAGTTTCGATGTAGTATTATGACTTATGTCTAAATCGTCTCCCAAGGAACTAGTGGTTATCCAGACAATTCTAATCAAAAGACTAAGGTTTTGTAAAGTATTTTCTCAAAAGGGTTTGTGTTTGAATAATAAATGACTAATGTAAGAACAAAAACAATGTAAAAGAGAGTAGTAATAGAATGATCATTGTATTGTTGTGAGAAATGGAAGGTTTGGATTACCAGGGTTGGACTTGGTTTCCCTTTCTTTCAATATAATAAACTCAAGTAATCTAATTATTCATGAAATTTATCCCCAGTTCACAAATATATTTTAACCCTTGTTAAATACCAGATGATCCATCACTAGATGACCTAGACATTTCTTAAGGTTTTGATGAAAATAAAGATATAAATTTGTGTTAACCATTATGTTACATGTAAGTCAACAGGTTTATTGACTAGAAGCAACACCAAGTAAGACTTGTTCATGAATGAATATCTTGTCTGCTGGAAGCAGGAAGTATTTGTCCAGTCTATCCAAACACTAATTGGAATATGCGCGTTTATTTGAATTTACCAGTTTATGACATTTTATATAATTTTGTTTAAAAGGAACATATCTACCAATCTATCTTATATTTCATTTTATATGTCTAACGACCATATTGAGTTATAAATGATAGTTATGGAAAGTTCTAATCTTATCAAACAAAAACACGTGATATCTAATTATTCTAAGAAACAAGATCAAGCTCAAAAACAATCACATTATTCCATACTGAAAATACTCTCCACAATTACAAGCCTCTCTTTATAAATAGGACATCAAGGATTCAAAGAAAAAAGAGGAACACGTACAGAAAAACAAAAGTTGTGAATCAAGAAAAGAGAAAAAAAAAAACAACATTTGTAGAAATACACTAAGCTTAAAAGAGTCTATTCTTTGTCATATAAGACCTATTCTAAAAAGGACTTATGAATTGGGGAAAGGACAAAAACCTAACATTTCATATCTATATCCTTTTGGAAGTCAATGCTTTCTTCTTAACACTAAAGACAACTTGGGAAAGTTTGACTCTAAATGTGATAATGGGACATTACTTGGGTACTCTAAAACATCCAAGGCATATAGAGTCTACAACTCTAAAACCTCAATCATGGAAGAAGCTATCCATGTAAGATTTAATGACACAAAGTCTAATACAAAAATATCAAAGTTGGATGAATCTATTGTAGATATGAGACTAGACAAAGGCATTGGACCACTAATAGAACAATCTATAGTAACAGACATGTCCAATAAAGAAACAGAACAACCTCAAGAAGAAAGAGAACCAACTAGACAAACCTTAAGGAAGAATCATCCAGAAAGTAAAATCATTGGAGATCCCTCAACCAAATTCCTAATAAGAGGATCTCTTAGGCAATAAGGTTATATAACATTAATTTCAAATTTTGAACCAAAGTATATTGATGATGCAATGGAAGATGAGAACTAGGTCAAAGCCATGCAAGAAGAACTCGAACAATTCCAAAAAAATGATAAGATTAGATCTAATTTCTCATCTAGAGGCAAGTAAGGTTGTGAGAAATATAAAATATGCAAAAACTTTTACTCTTATTTCTCATCTAGAGGCAATTCACATTTTACTATCATGTGTAGCTCATACAAAAATGAGATTATATCAAATGGACATAAAAAGTGCATTCCTCAATGGACTAATACAAGAGGAAGTTTGTGTAGAACAACCCCCTGGGTTTGAGAGTAACACTTTTCCATACTATGTTTTAAAACTCAATAAAGCATTGTATGGACTAAAGCAAGCTCCTCAAGCTTGATATGAACGTCTTAGTTCATTTCTTTTGAACAAAGGCTTTGAAAGAGGAAAGTGGATACAACTCTGTTCCACAAGAATTATGACTCTCAATTTATATCAGTTCAAATTTATGTGGATGACATTATATTTGGTGCTTCTAATGAACCTCTATGTAAGGATTTCTCTAAGTTAATGCATGTTGAATTAAAAATGAGTATGATGGGAGAGCTTAAGTTCTTATTAGGACTACAGATTAAACAAACCAACAATGGAATCCATATTCCTCAAACCAAATATATAAAGGAACTTCTTAAGAAGTTCAAATTGGAAGATGCAAAAGAAATGAAGACTCCCATGTGAATGTATGAATACAGGGTTTTGATGATGCCAAAGTAGAATCAAACAAGGTTGCTTCAACAAACATTCAAAGGTTAAGCATTGCTTCAAGATTAATTCAAGGTTAAGCAAACAAGATCAAGAAAAAGATAAGGCCTCAAACAATCTCACTGGTTGATTGGTTTTTTTCCTCAAAACAAATTGTTTCCAAGAGATCAAAGGCACTGGTAATCGATTACCAGGCAGTGTAATCGATTACTAGAGACAAATTTGGAAATAAACTTTTCAAAAGAGTTTTGAAATTTGAATTTTGAATCTTATAATCGATTACCAGATGTTTGTAATTGATTACCAGTAAAAGCACTTAAGAAAACACTTGGAAAAGTCATGACCCTTCAAAATATAACTATGTAATCAATTACCAGTGAGAAAACTTCAGAAAAACTTTTTTGAAAAGACACATCTCTTCAAACCATATTGAAAAGGCACGATAAGCCTATATATATGTGTGTCTGACTTCAAAAAGTAAGAAAGAGAGTTTTCAAAGAGAACTTAATTGTCAAATGCTCTCTAAACAACTTTTGGCCAAACACTTGCAAATCTATTGAGAATTCCTCTAGGATCTTCAATTTGTATCATCTACTCTAAAGGAGAGAAATCTTTCTGTTCATCTCAGAAACTCAGTTATAATCAAGAGACTGGTTGTCTCTTGGATTGTGAGAATATTGAACACAAGGGTGAGGGATCCCAAGGTGTTTTCGAAGTCTATAGATTTACAGAGATAGTGGAAAATCTCAAAACCATGTACGTAGGCACGAGAAGTGGCCGAACCAGTATAAATTGAGTTTGCATTTCTCTCTTCCCTTATCTCATTTATTTTATTGCAATCAATTTTTTCTTGCACGTTTAAAGAACATCGATTAAATTGATTGTTGCTTCTTCTTTTGCATTTTGAGCTTATCATTTAAAAGGGGGTTAAGGTTTGTTAGTGGGAAAATTTTGAAACTTAATTCACCCCCCCCCCCCTTAAGTTATTGAGGTCACTTGTCCAACATCCTATACATCCAACAACATGTCTTGGACTAGACAAGGAATCCAATAAAGTTGACAACTCACAATATAGGGCCATGATTGGATCCTTACTATACTTAACTGCATCCAGACCTGACATATTATTCAGTGTTGGACTATGTGCCAGATCCCAAAAAGACCGAAGGGAAGTTCGCTTAATTGTTGTAAAGAGAATATTTAGATAGTTAATTGGAGCTCCTAACCTTGGTCTTTTCTTTAAGCATAGAAAGGAATTTAGGTTGATCAGTTATTGTGATGCTAACTATGCTAGTGACAAGCTTGAAAGAAGAAGCACTAGTGGAAGTTGCCATTTCCTTGGTGGAAACCTAGTCACTGGGATCAACAAGAAGCAAGGATAAGTAGAACTATCCATTGTAGAAGCAAAATACATATCAAGAGCAAGTTGTTGTACTCAATTGATTTGGATAAAGAATCAACTGGAAAACTATAACATAATTGAAGGAAACATCTTTATCTTTTGTGATAATAAGGTTGCAATAAGTATTTCTAAAAACCCAACTTTGCATTCACGAGCCAAGCAGATAGAGATTAAGCATCACTTTCTTAGAGATCGTGTTCAGAAGGGAATAATGGAACTATAGTTTGTACTCAATGATGGTCAGCTTGCTAAAATTTTTGTAAAACCCCTTATTGAAGAAAGATTGGTTTTGTTAAGGAGTCAACTTGGAATAGACTTTGTAGATGAACGATTAATGCCTAAATTCTTGACAAAGTTACATTTTGCATCCATAGGACATATCGTCCAATGGCCATACATACATGCATGACTGGACGACTAATAAGTGGATGAGGGATATTTTCAAAACTCTACACTTTATTAAAACGTTGCATTTTTTATTGTTGAGTTATCCTTGAGTAACATGCCTCTTAATTACCTTTTAAAAGCCTAGAGAAACTGCTCATATTCCATTATAAACACCTTAATTCAGGACAACAGTCTATCTCTATCATTTTTGCAATCTTTCAAGAATCTTCAATATTTCTCTCAGAAAAATCTCACAAAAACCCTAACTTTCTTCACAAAATCACCATAACAAGCTTCAGTGAAAACACTGCTCCTGCCATGCCCATCATCACCAAAGATGCAATCACCGTCTACACTGAGGGTGAACCTACTATTCATATTGAGCACTTCTTCGACATAGGAATGCTAGAAGGGCTAGGTCTCAACATACAACACACACTGATGTATTGTGGCATTCATGGTTACTTCAACGACCCAGAATTCATCGAGATGTTTTGGAGGAATGCACAACTCAAGGACTGGAAGACCATTGTGTCCAAGGTTCTTGGCAAGGAGGTAGTGTTGTCCATGGATTTCATTGCACAGGTCATCGGGTGCATCAGGGAGGGAAGCACATACCAAGAAGACTGGGAGAAGCCCTATGAGTGTCATGTCCTAAAAGCTCTTTATGACAGGAATCTCAAGGAAACAGATGGGAAGAAGAAGATTCAATACAATCTTCTATATGATATGGCAAAATTTTGGTCCAACGTCACTCTAAAGAGCTTTATGCATAAAATAGGCTTCAAAGACTTTGTGTTTGACCTATAAAAATTTGTGCTCTTCCATCTAATGGACAAGATCTAGTTCAACCTTCCACATACAATCTACATCAACTTCCTAAGGGGCATGAATACTCTATGAAGAGCGTACGACATCTACTATTTCACCCTTATCAACAAACTCCTTTAGGAATACCAAGTGTTCTATGTCTTTGAAGGAATGGACAAGGACTCCAACCAGTCCATCATCAGCAGCAAAGGAACCTTCATCACCAACACTTCAGTGCTGTCAACCTAAAGGTAATGAAGGTAGACATAAGGAGGAACATGTTTATTCCTCTAGTGAACCATGATGATATCCCGTAGAAGAGGCAGAAGAAACTAGCCAAGACTATTGTTGATGAAGACAAGGCTCTGGAAGCCTTTGGCCTTGCCAAAAAAGTCAAAAAGATCCTCGGGGAGCAAAAAGACAAGGTCCAAAGTAGAAAATAAGCCCAACAACTTGAGGAGGAGGAAGAAATTGTCAACAAGGAGCAACAGATGAAGAAGAAACATGAAGTTTTCAAACCCTCTCTTCTAGTGCAAACTCAGAAGACTCATCCACAGACCACTCTAGTTAGGAGGAGTCAAAGACAGATCTTTGAGCAAGCCTCAAAGGCTCAAAAGCTGAGGGATCTAAGTGAAATAAAGGACAAAGACCCTCTAATAATCCCAAGGAAGCACAAAGTCGAGCAACAAATACCTACTATCCAAAAAATTGAAAAGGGCAACCCATAATTCCTTCTTTCTTTCCAAGGAAGAGGAAGACTAGAGCTAGACGCAAGCCCATCCCCTCAAAAGAAGCAGCAAGACAACCATCCTCCAACAACTCTAGTTCATCTGACAGTGAGGAAACTTCAATTCCCACTCCACAACCAACAAGTCCACCTCCAACACAGCCAAAGAAACATATTTCCCCCATAAACACATCTAAGTTTCCAACACTTGGATCCATTTGGAAGAGAAGCTAGAGACCACGGGAGCAACCAGCAGCTGAGGAGATTGCATGCAACAAGTTTCTTGTTGCCTTCTTCACAAGAAAGCAATAGAACTATGGCAGGCCAAGTGAGATCGTCCAGCGTCCTAAGATGGAGCCCATCCAACGACAGCATAAAGTTGTGACAACACCACAATGGATAAGGTATGATCACATCCATACTCCATCAAATGCATATAAGCCTTGCCTCCAGATGTTATAATGGCTCTAGATACCCCTTCATGGACAAGACCAGTGTATCCCAACTAGTCAAAATGTGTCCTCATTGGATGTCCAGTGGAACCCCTAGAACCACTCATCCATCCTCTAAGCAAGCAAAGCAAAAGCATAAGATAACTATCACTTCTAATGATCTCTTTGCCAAGACACCAAGGTTCACCACTCCTATAGTAACCATCAGAATGGACCTGTCAAAGGAGAATCTTACTCCTCAAGTCCAATGGTCTAAGGAGGTGCATATCTAGACTCATCTCACTAAATACATCCCCTAAAATCCTGCATGCTTAAAACCCTTTCCTCGAGATCTTGACATGATTGGAGGCATTCTGAAGTATATGTACATATCTAATTAGGCCACTACTTACCCTCTGGGACTCCATATTAATAGAAGTACTAACATCAAGATGGTGCCAGGTAGAACTTGTCCAAGGCTACCCATTTGTGATGAAGGCAAAAAGAAGGGCTTAAAGCTTTACATCAACAAAGAAATTCCCAACAGGGGTTAGAAGGTACAATTGGTCAACCATCCACGAGACTGGAAGCATCTGTTCCAGAGTCAAAGGCTTATTAGGAAGCTTGATTTTGATTATGCAAGACCTCATAGAATCATACCGTGTGGAAAGACGCCAAAAGTGTAGACCCTTCCAACTATGAACATGTGCCTTCTAGCAACCAAAGGGATTCTATTCAAGTATTGCGTCCAACCAAGGTATACCACTTTGACGATGCAAACACTTGTTCTGTGAAGAACCATGAGGACAACCTCATCGAGCATCAGAAGAAGCTGCCCATCATCTTCAATCATCATGTCTTCAACCTCAAAAAGATGAGCATATAGGAATTGGAAGTTCAGGTCCAACACTTTCATGAGTTGTAGATAGCAGATAGTGCTCAGTATGAAGTAGCCTGGAAAGCAAAATTGGCCACTGAAGTTAAGTACAAAGTTGATGCAGAAGCTAGACGGCAAGCTGCTGCTAAGAGAAAGGCTGAAGCATAGGTAGAAAAGACTAGACCCAACAAGATGGTTTTGAAACAGTTGTTGTGATTGCTGGAGCACGAAAAGTGGCTGAGTCCACTGCAATTTTTGCTGCTGAGAACTAGGTAGATAAGGTTGATGAGGCTCTAACCTAACCAACCTCACATGAAGCCACATGTAAGGATATCACTACTGTCACAGTCCATACCACTACTTCTGGACCTATTTCAATCATTGGATGTTTTGAGAAGGATCAAGCTGAATGTTTTGATGATGCCAAAGGATCACATGTTTCTCAAAGCTTTATTCAAGACAAAGAAATTAAAGATATTCAAGATGGATGATCAAGACAGTCTCTAGAGTCTTAGGAAGGGTATATTAAATAGGAAGGGAATTCCTAATTGAAGTAGCAAAAGGTTTGGCCAAGAAATTTAAGTTAAAAAGTCTTTTTCAAGAGATTTACTCTCTCGTAATCGATTACCAGTGGCCAAAAATGATTTACAACAGCTATTAAAATTTGAATTCAAAATTTGCACTGTGTAATCGATTACACATATATGGTAATCGATTACCAGCAGTTATTGAACATTTTAATTTAAATTTTAAAGCTTGTAATCGATTACACACATACTGTAATTGATTACCAGAGGAGATTTTCAGAAAATATTCTCAACAGTCACATCTTTTAATTTGGTTCTTGAATGGCCATCAAAGGCCTATATATATGTGACTTGAGACACGAATTTGCTAAGAGTTTTTCAGAACAACAAGTGTTTATTCTCTCAAAAAGAAAAATCGTTTTATCCTCTTAAGAATTCCTTGGCCAATTCAATTGCAATTCATTAAGGAATCATTTGAGTGCTCAGATTGTAAAATCTATCTCTTTCAAGAGAGATTCATTCTTCTTCTCTTTCTAATTCACTAAGGGATTAAGAGACCGAGGGTCTCTTGTTGTAAAAAATTCTAAACACAAAGGAAGGATTGTCCTTGTGTGTTTAGAACTTGTAAAAGGAATTTACAAGATAGTGGAACTCTCAAGCGGGTTGCTTGGGGACTGGACGTAGGCACAAGGGTGTGGCCGAACCAGTATAAATCTGAATTTGCACTTTCTCTTCCCTTAAACTCCTTTATTTATTATAGTTTTATATTCATATTTAAGTTGTTATATTTGAATCAATATTTAAGAAGTTTATTATTAAGGGAATTTATAACTTGATAGAATTTTAATTGGGGAAATAGTTTGTAATATCTTAATTCAACCCCCCCCCCCTTCTTAAGATATCTGAGGCCACTTGTCTAACATACTATACCACCATATATGTTTTATTGTGACTAAAATCCACGTTAAGAAAAGAAGGGACAACAATAATAATAAGAAAGCAAAGCTCCAAGATGTAGAACTTAAAAATTAGGAAAATATTGAGTATATATTTGGTGCAAGCCTAGGCTTGGGGCACACTGAAAGAGGCACATAGCTCGCTGTAGTGTTAACCTATGCGTTTAATCCATATTCAACTTTTTTGGGTTCAACCCATGTTCTAATTCCCAATTAAACGAATGGACCAAAGTTGCAGTTAGAAGTTGAACCATTCGAAGCCCAAGACTAAGACCCACACAAATCCTTCGTCCAGCACCAAAGGGTATCACCTCAAAGTCATTTCCCCTAATGTCAACTTTTGCCTTCTCATCATCTTGAAGGAACCTTTCAGGCCTAAACTCCAACGGATCAACCCATTCATTTGGGTCACGTGCTATGGCTCAAACATTCACTAAGAGTGTGGCACCCTTAGGGATGTGATACCTGAATATCTTGCAACTCTCGGTGGCAACATGTGGCAGGGAAAAAGGGGTTGATGGGTAGAGCCTAAAGGTTTCCTTGATCATAACTTGTAAGTGTGGGAGGTGGGTCAAGTCCTCTTCTTTGATGTTCCTCTCTTGACCCATAGTAGTATCAATTTCTTGTTGGACTTGGGCCAAGATTCTTGGGTTTCAAATAAGTTCTGCGATGGTCCATTCTGTGGTACTTGATGATGTGTCAGTTCCAACCGTAAACATGTTATGCAAAAATTGAACATAATCAACAATAAGTGATTTGTATTTTTGTACTTCAAGCATATCGTTCATACTGGATCTCTTAGCCATTGATTCTAAGATGTGATATTGTGGTTAGGTAAGGATTAAAAATAAATAGAAAGTCAAATGTGTCCCTCCAAGTAAAGATGAAAGTAAGAGATTAGGTTGAAATTTATAACTCTCAAGTGTGCTTTAGACATAGGCCTTACAATTAGGTAAGGATTTTTTTTTCCTTTCTTTTCTTTTTTAAAGAAAATGACCCATGGGGTTATCTAACTAGTTAGAGAAGGGAGTTGCTAGGTGCACCCAGCATTATTGCTGGTGCACCCAACAATTTAAGTAAAGTGACAAAAATGTCATTCACTTAAATTTTTAATACCCTACGTTGTTGCGATACTGTTCACCGTTCGTACAATTTGCATTGTCGCTTCCTCTTCTTCACCCTACACCTTCGCCTTCATCTTCTTTGTTCCTCTTGGTTCCTTTTCCGCACCGCCTCCATTGGTTGCTTTCGTTGTCGGCATTGAGGACATCTCCATCTCCGCCACTTTTGCCGTCAAGGTAAGCTTCCTTCTCCTTTGTTAATGGTTGTTGGGTGGTGGTTGGGTTTCATATGCTATGTATGAATCATGTAATCCGTATGTGTTATAAGGATCACCTGATCCGTAAAACTCATAAGAATTATGTAATTCGTATGAGTTATACAGATCACCTGATCCTTATAACATATATGGATTATGTAATTCATATGTTGTTTTTAAATTATTAAAAAAAGAATTAAAATTTTTTTAATAGTAAAAGTTTTTTTTATATAAAAACTATTATTTTCTTTTTGTTTTTAAATAGGTTTTTTTATGAAATATAAATATATTATTTTCTTTTTTGTTTGTAAATAGTTATTTTTTATTTTATAAAAAAATATTGTATTTTTGAATTATGATTTTAAATAGTTATTTTTTTTTGTAATTCTAAATATCTGAATTTTAATTTTGTTTTAAAAATATGTATTATTTGTGTTTTAAATAGAAATATTTTATTTTGAATTATGTTTTGAAATAGTTATTTATTTTAACTATAAATATGTTAGTTTTGTATTTGTTTTTAAATAGTTTTTTGTATGAAATATAAATATATTATTTTATTATTTGTTTGTAAATAGTTATTTTTATTAGATAAATAAATAATTTTTTATTTTGAATTACGTTTTTAAATAGTAATTTGTTTTCATTCCAAATATATTGATTTTTTTCTTTTAACTCTAAAATAATTTTTTATTTACAAATGATTGTATTGTAATTGATTTAAGTATTTTTTGAATTTTGACAAATTTTTATGTGTGTGCAAATTTGTAAATTATGGTTAGAACTAAAGGTTTAGGTTGTGCCTTAGACAGAGTTATAGGAAGAGCCCTGAGGAGAGAAGATAATTGTGATTTAGATTATGCTCCCCAGCGGCGAAGGCCCACAACATCTACACGTAGGCAACGGGAAGCTGGCGTTGTTGCTTAGGATGCTCCTTATGTGAATGATGCAGATGAAGAGGTCTTCTAACATGCAAAAGAAGTTGGTGTTGATGCCCAGGGTTTTCCAAGCGGGTTGTGTGATACAGCAGTGCTGACTGCCTATGCTGATCATGTTGCAGTCATTGTTAGGAATGGAGAGGTATTTATAGTTTTTAATAAATGATATTTCAATAAGTATTTGTTATTATTGTTAAAATTATTTAATTTTTTTTAGGAACGTCCTGAATTGAAGCTATCCTCCCATGGAAGGAAGGTATAGAAATTCGGAAGGCCTGCTACTGAGATTGAAGGGTTAGTCGCTACCACAAGATTAAGTCCTTTGATCGCATGTTCATCGGACACTGGCGATCGGGGACTTATATAAGCTTTTGTGGAGAGGTGGCATAAGGAAACGAGCAGTTTCCATCTTCCAGTAGGAGAAGTCACCATCACCCTCGATGATGTAGCCTCTTTGCTTCATTTGTCCATCATAGGCGCATTCCACAACTTCGACACTCTTCATATCGATGAAGCAATGTTGATGTTAGTAGAGTTACTTGAAGTTAATTAAGATGAAGCTAGAGTTGAGACAGTACAGTGTCATGGGGTATATGTACGCCTACCGTGGCTATGAGAGATTTATCATAGTAAATGTGAGGTCGAACACTGGACTGTAGTAGCTCGAGCTTATTTATTGCATTTATTAGGTTGCATTCTTTTTGCTAACAAGAGTGTAACACACGTGCATGTCGTGTTCTTGGATGCTTTCTGAGATCTCAATCAGAGTGGAAGCTACGCATGGGGAACTATAGCCCTAGTGCATATGTATGATAATTTGAATGATGCTTGCAAGAGTGGCGATAGACAACTTGCTGGATATATCACTGTTATAGGTATTTGTCAATGATTGTTATTTAATTATTTTTAATATGTTCATGTGAATTTTTTTTTCTAATCAAATTTGTGTAGTGTTGGATTTATGAGCATTTTCCATCTATTGTTGAGGCTTTTACGGACTCAGACTATGATGAAAGGTCACAATGTGCCTGTCGTTGTACATCTACGAAGGCCTCTACGAAGGCACTACCAGCATCAACTTATCGGAAGCGTCTAGATCGAGAGTTTGACCTTATTTCATGCTTTTCTGGACATATCTGATAAGGTCCCATTATCGTCATACATCGACCAGAGAGCGTGGTGCGGCAATTTGGGTATGTTCAAATGATTCCATACTGTGCGGGTCCAAAACTGTGCTTCGAAGACATTGATGATAGATGTATGCATTTCTCTGACTACCTTACACCGGTGGTTCAGATTTGTGTTATGCCTGGACAATGTGCAGTGGACTACATGGACTGGTTCTACATGATTTCACATCCATTCATGAGGCCGACACAACCCTGTGATCCACCTAGACATCCACCTGTCATGCAAGATGAGACATATGTTATTCTTAATTTCACTTAATTTAATTATGCAATATGGTAATACCTTATCTGTTGTTGTCAATGTCATAGGAGGCTTGTCAAGCAATTGTAGAAAGGTTGGAGCGGGTGCTCAACCTATTAGGATAGTGACTGAAGGCACAGAAGCACACGAGGTCATGCAAGACTACCTAAGGATCGCTAGGGGTGCCACTGTGGATCGCAATGTATATGTGAGGTTGCGACAAAGGCAGCGCACGGATCACGCATGAAGACTATGTTTATCATTTGTAGACTATGTATATCATTTTATTTTGTTTGACAACATTTTTGTTTTACCAATTTTATTTGAATTATTTTTTATATTACTATTGCCAAACATCAATCATTTAACCCTAAAGCGTAACACTAAACCCTGGTTTCACGTCACAGTTAACTCTAACAACACACGTAAGACTAAACCCTAAGTAATATAGTAACCCAAAACAGTGAACTTTAATGTAAGAAATAATCATAAATTAATGTAGGACATTACAATGTCCTCGAAACCTAAATGTTCACTCTTCACTTAAATCAACATAGTCTCTTTTCAACATCATCAAATTTTTGTACTGATGGATTCTACTAATATATGGAGTTGGCCACTGCTTTGCCTGAGGATGACAATTCCTAGACCATAACAAAGCTAGAGGCAGTCACGGACAACGATCTCTTAAATAAACTTGTTATACATGCACAAACAATTTAAAGTTATGATAACACAATTATTTTCATTAATTTAAAAATACCATTACGATGAATGTACCTGAACAAAATGATTGTCAAAGACGTGACCAATACATATTATGTGATGCACAGAAAAATCTGTTGGTGGTTGACTTCTAAAAGAAAAATACGTCATGCTTTGTTGTAGAGACAACGATACAAGGATTACATTATACCTTGATGCAACGACATATCCCATGTCGGTTATATCCATCCACTTATCCATAGTAACCTGCATGAACCAGGTATACAGATGACATTTATTTAAACTAATTTTTTTTAAAAAAACATAACATAAATTACATACCACGGATAATCTATCAACAAGTAAGGACCTTTTTAATTCCTCAAATTTGTCTATGCCACGAAAGAGGTTGATATACTCATCAGACCATTTGGCAAGTTCTTTAATCCATTATGTGCACCTTTAGTGTTGACCTTTTCTGCAGGAGGACACATAGAGTTTAGATCAGGGTAGGCAATTTTCCGAAGTTTACTCTTTAGAGTTACTTTGCCACAAACATCAAGCTCCTCAAATCACTTGGATATGATTTCCTTCTCTTCAATTATGGTCACTTGGGGCTTAGATAACCCTTGGTCTGAAAAATTTAGCCTCTGCCAAAACATATGGATTGTCTCAAGTGGGATGGTACCAAGAACATATTTGGATAGCTCACATACACATGAAAGGCCGTGAGTAGTTCTCATCACACATCCACAACGAGAAGGATTTTTGCCAGCATAATGTACACACTCATACTCAGCAACAATCTAATTTAAAGCATACCTTGAAACCATGCCAAGTAGCCTTTTAGACAACGTAATTTTAAAAACATGTCCAACCACATGTGTACTTGTCTCAAAGGATGCCTTAATTTCAATGTGTTGCAACATGATCTTGTTGTTCGTGTGGAAGCAAAGCTTCATGATGAATCAAAAAAGATTCAAAGGTGTTTTGATGATAACAATGATGACAACAAAAGATGATGACAAAGGTGATGAACAAAAAGCTCAAAAGATCAAAGAACAACTCAAGTGAATCAAAGAACAAGTCAAGAGTTCAAGAATCAAGAAGAATTCAAGACTCAAGAAGAAAGTCTACAATCAAGAGTCAAGATTCAAGATTCAAGATCTCAAGATTCATGATCAAGATTCAAGACTCAAGATTCAAAAATGAAGAAAAGACTCAATCAAGATAAGTATTAAAAAGTTTTTTTCAAAACTTTGAATAGCACATGAGTTTTTGAAAAAACCTTTACCAAAGAGTTTTTACTCTCTGGTAATCGATTACCATATTGCTGTAATCGATTACCAGTAACAAAATGAGTTTAAAAAAGTTTTCAAACTGAATTTACAACGTTCCAAATATTTTCAAAAGGCTGTAATCGATTACAATGTTTTGGTAATCGATTACCAGTGTCCTTGAACGTTAAAATTCAAATTTAAATGTGAAGAGTCACATTGTTTCACTCAAAAGCTTTGTGTAATCGATTACACTTATTTGGTAATCGATTACCAGTGTTTGTTTCTGAAAAATCTAAAGATGTAACTCTTCAAAAAAGTTTTGACTTTTTCAAATGGGTTTTAAGTTTTTCTAAAAGTTATAACTCTTCTGAATGGCCTTCTTGACCAGACATGAAGAGTCTATAAAAGCAAAGCTTTGTTTTGCATTTTCAATCAATCTTTCTAACAACAATCTTGAATACCTTTCCAATCAATTCTTTACAAGCCTTGAATCTCTTTGAACTTCTTCTTCTTCTTCTTTGTACCGAAAGCTTTCTGAAGTTTTCTGGTTTTCCAAACCTTGAAAACTTGTGCTATTCATCTTTTCATTCTCTTCTCCCTTTGCCAAAAAGAATTCGCCAAGGACTAACCGTCTGAATTCTTTTTGTGTCTCTCTTCTCCCTTTTCCAAAAGAACAAAGGACTAACCGCCTGAATTCTTTTGTGTCTCCCTTCTCCCTTGTCAAAGAATTCAACACGACACAGTCTGAGAATTCTTTTGATTCTTCCCATTCCCTAATACAAAAGCGTTCAAAGGTTTAACCGCCTGAGATCTTTGTCTCAACACATTGGAGGGTACATCCTTTGTGGTACAAGTAGAGGGTACATCTACTTGGGTTTGACTGAGAACAAGAGAGGGTACATCTCTTGTGGATCAGTTCTAGTGGAGGGTACATCCACTAGGGTTTCAAAGAGAACAAGGGAGGGTACATCCCTTGTGGATCTTTGCTTGTAAAAGGATTTTTACAAGGTTGAAAGAAATCTCAAGGACCGCATGTCGCTTGGGGACTGGAGGTAGGCACGGGTTGTTACTGAACCAGTATAAAAACTCTTGTGTGTTTGTTTCCTTCTTCCCTACTCTTTTACTTTCCGCTGTGCATTTAATTTTCGCTTTTACTTTCTGTTAAGTTTCTCTTCTACTCCATATTCTCTTAACAACATAAGTAAAAGCCTTAAAAGAGTAATTTTTTTAATTAGTAAAGGTTTAGGAATAATTAATTCAACCCCCCTTCTTAATTATTCTGAGGCCACTCGATCCAACAAGTGGTATCAGAGCAAGTTTCTTGTAGGATGGCCTCCTCAAATCCCTTGTTTCCTGAAGGAAATTCCATTCACAGACCACCCATTTTCAATGGTGAGGGTTACCATTATTGGAAAACCCGCATGCAAATATTCATTGAAGCCATAGATCTAAATATATGGGAAACAATAGAATTAGGACCACATATACCCACTATAGTAGATGTAAGCACAAGCACTACAACCCAAAAACCTAGAGATCAGTGGACAGAAAAAGATAGGAAAAAAATCCAGTACGATCTCAAAGCCAAAAATATCATCACTTCAGCCTTAGGGATAGATGAGTACTTTAGAGTGTCAAATTGTACTAATGCCAAGGATATGTGGGATACTCTCCAGTTAACCCATGAAGGAACCACAGATGTAGAAAGGTCTAGAATAAATACCCTTACCCATGAATATGAGTTATTTAGGATGAATCCAAATGAAAACATTCAGAGTTTACAAAAAAGGTTTACATATATTGTAAACCATCTTGCATCATTAGGAAAAGTTTTTCCTAATGAGGATTTAATTAATAAAGTCTTAAGATGTTTAAGTAGGGAATGACAGCCCAAGGTAACTGCCATTTCTGAAAGCAAAGATCTCTCTTCCATGTCTCTTGCCACTTTATTTGGTAAATTGCAGGAACACGAGATGGAACTTCAACGCCTCAATCAGAAAGAAGAAAATGACAAAAAGAAGAAAAGCATAGCCCTTAAAGCCTCATTTTCAATACAAGAAGAAAACGAAGAAGAAGATTCAGATGATGAAGATTTTTACATCTTTGTTAAGAAATTTCATAAATACATCAAGAAAAGAAGAATTGATAGGCGTTAGAATTTCAATAATGGAAGAAAATCACAAGAGAATTCTCAAGTCCTTAGGTGTTACAAATGCAACCAAATTGGTCACATCAAGGTCAACTGTCCGTCAAATGAAGAATGGTCGGAGAAAAGTGAAAAGAAAAGATTTGACGAAAGAAGAACTAAGAAAGCATACATTGCATGGGATGACAATGATTCATCCGATGGTTCAGAAAAGGAGATTAATCTTCTAACTAAAGATTATGAAAGTGACAAGAACGTCTCTCAAGGATAAAAAAAAACAACAAGAAAAAGCATGATCCTCATCTTTGAAGATCTAGACACTTCAATTCTGAAAAAGGTAATATCAAAACCATTATCTTATTAAAATTTCTCTTAAAGTTGAAATTTTTATTCAAACAATTTGACTATGATGACTAACAATTCCTTATTTGTTTGTCTTTTGATTGTTTGAAATCATGAGTATATTTGCTTGATTGATTTTATCCTATTTGCATGATATATTCATTCATATAGTTAAGTAAAATCAATATTCTTCTTGCTTGTGTTTTGATTGTTTTTGATAAAATTGATTATCTTCATGTTTTTTAAATATTTTTTTTTGCATGACATAATATGTAAATTACATGATTAAAAAAAGTTACTCATAAAATGTTTTCAAATTAGCTTTCATAGAAAAATACTTTGATAGTAACTCAAAACCTCTTCTCCCCTAGAAAACCTGCTGTTTTGGTTTTCTGGCTAAAATAACCACTGGTAATCGATTACCATAATAGTGTAATCGATTACAAGCAGTTATTTCTGGAAAAGTTGCTCTCTGGTAATCGATTACCATATTTGTGTAATCGATTATGACGCATCCCTGCACCTATATATTCAAATTTCAAATTCTAAAATCTGCAACCTTTCTCTCTCTCGAAAACCCTCACCCCCAATTTTTCTTCCAGCCATATCTAACTCAATTCTTGCCCAAATCACTCCCCGCAAAAGCCCAAACTTCATCTTTTTTCAATCTCTTTCATTTGAACCGATTGAAATCCCAAAAACACTCCTCAAATGGCAGAACCATCGAAAAAGCGGAAAGGAACCTCGAGTCGGAGTCAGCGGCATTCTGGGTCACAGGAAGCCCCAATTCCTCCCTCCATTCCCTCTGGATCATTATTTTCATCAGAGGAACAGCGTACACGGTACACAAACCTCTTTTCCTCTTGTTCCATTGTAGACCCAAAATTCATAGATATGGAGTTCTTCTCTAATGAGAATTTTGAATGCTTCCAAGCATTTGAAAACTCCAATCATATTCCATTTATGTCTCTGAAATTACCTGTTTATTCTGAATTAGTCAAAGCTTTTTATTCTAATTTAGAAATCCATGAAGGTACTCTAAACTCTGAAGTTTATGGGATTAAGATGGTCATTGACCAATCCCTATTTTATGATTTAACCAAATTGCCTAGTGAAGGTGTGCCTTTTGAGGGTGCACTGATTGATGAATGGAAATTCGATTTTTCTGTGCATGATGCCCGCCGGTTGGTTTGCACCAACCAAGCGGATATGACCGGAAGACTTCTTGCCGGTTCATTGGCTTTTGAAAGCCCCATACTCCATTACTTTATAGTTCGCATTTTGCTTCCTAGATCTTCAAACCTTGCCCAGGTTTCTGAAGAAGATCTCATTGTCATGTGGGCCTTTCATAAAGGTTTACAAATTGATTGGGCACATCTTGTTAGATATCGCATGCATAAGGCATTGCGATTGAATGCCCCATTGCCTTATCCTCACCTTGTTACCCTCTTCCTTCAACATTTCAACATCCCTCTTGATTCTGAACCTTATGTTCCAATCAAGAGATCATTCCTTATAGGCACTTCAGTCATAGCATCCTTTGGTTATATTAAGGAGCATGATGGCTCATGGGTAAAGAAGGGTGCTAGAAATATTGGTGAAGAAGGATATGAGGGAGAAGATTCATCTCTTCTTTCGAAGATTTTGGAAAGGTTTGATGGTCTTCAAACCTTTGTTGGTGAGAGGTTTGATACTTTAGAATTGCAAGTGGATATGCGCTTCAATGAAATGGAGTCAAGGATGACAAAGGTTGAAGAAGATGTATCTTACATCCGGTCAAGCTTCGATCTTCCACCACCGCCACCTCCATCATCTTAGAATTATATTTTAATATTATTACTACTTTGATTTTCAGCCTTGTATTTTGGCTATATTACTATGGTATTTGAACAGTTTATTATTTCCTTATTTGCATGGTCTGGTTGAACAAGTATGTTATTTGACTATGTGGATTTTATAAGTTAATTTGTTTATGATTGTTGCTTCATGGTTTTTACTTCATAATGTGGTTAATATTTTTTATGAATGTTGTATGAATGTTTAAGATATATTTGCATACTTTAAGTTTGATACGCACTTTGGCTTTTTGTTGATGCCAAAGGGGGAGAGAAATAAGGATAAATCAAGAACTCACATGAGTAATCAATTTAATTTTAAGATAAGCATAAATTCAAAAACAAAGGGGGAGCATTTATAAGAGTGATCGACTAGGAAAAAGTGTGTATGTGTTTCTTGATTTCAGAAGTTGTCATCATCAAAAAGGGGGAGATTGTGGAAGCAAAGCTTCATGATGAATCAAAAATGATTCAAAGGTGTTTTGATGATAACAATGATGACAACAAAAGATGATGATAAAGGTGATGAACAAAAAGCTCAAAAGATCAAAGAACAACTCAAGTGAATCAAAGAACAACTCAAGTGATTCAAAGGTGTTTTATGAATGTTGTATGAATGTTTAAGATATATTTGCATACTTTAAGTTTGATACGCACTTTGGCTTTTTGTTGATGCCAAAGGGGGAGAGAAATAAGGATAAATCAAGAACTCACATGAGTAATCAATTTAATTTTAAGATAAGCATAAATTCAAAAACAAAGGGGGAGCATTTATAAGAGTGATCGACTAGGAAAAAGTGTGTATGTGTTTCTTGATTTCAGAAGTTGTCATCATCAAAAAGGGGGAGATTGTGGAAGCAAAGCTTCATGATGAATCAAAAATGATTCAAAGGTGTTTTGATGATAACAATGATGACAACAAAAGATGATGATAAAGGTGATGAACAAAAAGCTCAAAAGATCAAAGAACAACTCAAGTGAATCAAAGAACAACTCAAGTGAATCAAAGAACAAGTCAAGAGTTCAAGAATCAAGAAGAATTCAAGACTCAAGAAGAAAGTCTACAATCAAGAATCAAGATTCAAGATTCAAGATCTCAAGAATCAAGATCAAGATTCAAGACTCAAGATTCAAGAATGAATAAAAGACTCAATCAAGATAAGTATTAAAAAGTTTTTTTCAAAACTTTGAATAGCACATGAGTTTTTGACAAAACCTTTACCAGAGAGTTTTTACTCTCTGGTAATCGATTACCATATTGTTGTAAGCGATTACCAGTAGCAAAAGGAGTTTAAAAAAGTTTTCAAACTGAATTTACAACGTTCCAAATATTTTCAAAAGGCTGTAATCGATTACAATGTTTTGGTAATCGATTACCAGTGTCCTTGAACGTTAAAATTCAAATTTAAATGTGAAGAGTCACATTGTTTCACTCAAAAGCTTTGTGTAATCGATTACACTTATTTGGTAATCGATTACCAGTGTTTGTTTATGAAAAATCTAAAGATGTAACTCTTCAAAAAGGTTTTGACTTTTTCAAATGGGTTTTAAGTTTTTCTAAAAGTTATAACTCTTCTGAATGGCCTTCTTGACCAGACATGAAGAGTCTATAAAAGCAAGGCTTTGTTTTGCATTTTCAATCAATCTTTCTAACAACAATCTTGAATACCTTTCCAATCAATTCTTTACAAGCCTTGAATCTCTTTGAACTTCTTCTTCTTCTTCTTTGTACCAAAAGCTTTCTGAAGTTTTCTGGTTTTCCAAACCTTGAAAACTTATGTTATTCATCTTTTCATTCTCTTCTCCCTTTGCCAAAAAGAATTCGCCAAGGACTAACCGCCTGAATTCTTTTTGTCTCTCTTCTCCCTTTTCCAAAAGAATAAAGGACTAACCGCCTGAATTCTTTTGTATCTCCCTTCTCCCTTGTCAAAAAATTCAATACGACACAGTCTGAGAATTCTTTTGATTCTTCCCATTCCCTAATACAAAAGCGTTCAAAGGTTTAACCGCCTGAGATCTTTGTCTCAACACATTGGAGGGTACATCCTTTGTGGTACAAGTAGAGGGTACATCTACTTGGGTTTGACTGAGAACAAGAGAGGGTACATCTCTTGTGGATAAGTTCTAGTGGAGGGTACATCCACTAGGGTTTCAAAGAGAACAAGGGAGGGTACATCCCTTGTGGATCTTTGCTTGTAAAAGGATTTTTACAAGGTTGAAAGAAATCTCAAGGACCGCAGGTCGCTTAGGGACTGGAGGTAGGCACGGGTTGTTACTGAACCAGTATAAAAACTCTTGTGTGTTTGTTTCCTTCTTCCCTACTCTTTTACTTTCCGTTGTGCATTTAATTTTCGCTTTTACTTTCTGTTAAGTTTCTCTTCTACTTCATATTCTCTTAACAACATAAGTAAAAGCCTTAAAAGAGTAATTTTTTTAATTAGTAAAGGTTTAGGAATAATTAATTCAACCCCCCTTCTTAATTATTCTGAGGCCACTCGATCCAACAGTTCGTGGCATCCCAAACACTACATAGGTCTCCAAGGCTATTTTGTAATAGTTTTTTTAAAGTTTAGTAAGCAGATTCAACTCTACATTTCAAATACACAAATCCCAATAAACAAATACAACAATTAAAATCTATGAATTCATCAACCCTAATGAAAAAAACATGAACATTTTCATACCTGTTTGTTGTTGTGTTTCCTAAGTGCATCACCTTATTCGTCCAATCTTTAACAAATTTTTCCTTATGGGAAATTATTCATGTTTCATTAACAAAGTCATCAAACATTAGCCATGGTGAACAAACAATTTTAAACTTCTTAAGGCAATCATCGAATTGATGCTCCGAACAACAATCAACCAAACTCCCCCAGGCATCCATGACATACTCCCATGCATTTTTTTGAGCAATTAGGGATTTACATTTTGCCTTGACATTCTTGTCGATGTGAAACCTACATAACAAGTAAGTACACTCAGGGAATACAGTTTTCACTGCATTCATCAATGCTAGGTCTCTATCGATCACAATAACTCCAGGGAGGGCATCACGTCTTAGAAAAAGACCTCGAAACCGTTCTAGAGCCCAAATCACATAATTTACACGTTCTCCCTTCAAGTATGAAAAACCAGCAGAGAATGTCATCCCCGTTGGTGTCACACCAACAAAGTCAAGTAACGGGAGTTTGTACTTGTTTGTTTTGTAGGTACTATCTGTTAGTGTTTAGCTCTACTGAGCTTTAAAAGATTGGCTAAGATTTTGTTAAAACATAAACACTTAGACAATGAAGGAAAGCTGGAGTTGCTGCACATGATGTCCAACGTTATGTCAAGGAATAAGATCGGGCTGCACAATGCACAAGGCAAGATAAAATGTCAAATGAAGAATTGAAGTTGCAGGATCCACGATGTCGGATACAATGTCCTGACATCCTGCCCGAGAATACTGGAGTTGCTGTACAATGCAAGATAAAAGTCAAGTGCAGAATTGAAGTTGCAGGATCCACGATGTCGGATACAATGTCCTGACATCCTGCCCGAGAATACTGGAGTTGCTGTACAATGCAAGATAAAAGTCAAGTGCAGAAGTGAAGCTGCAGGATCCACGATGTCGAACACGATGTCCTGACATCCGGCCCGATAATACTGGACACATAAATTTGTTATATCTTTAACAGATTATTGTGCAGTTAGCAAGAGATAAGAAGATCTATCTTTAGGAACGAACTAAAAGATCATTATAGTTCGAATTTCAAAGTAGAAGAGTTCGTTCAGGGATTAAAGATTAAAGATTAAAGATTCAAACTAAAAGATCAAAAGTTATCTTTTAGTTCTTTAACTGCAGATTTTTTCAGAAGAAGATAGATCTCCTCCAGCACAAGCCGTTGCAGCCCAGAAACGCAAATTGCTATATAATCATGGAGGCTGCACGAGTTCTGTACCAAGTCCGGGATTGAAGAGTTATTTTGTGAGCTTTGGGACTTGAGTCTTTTGTGAGCCACCTTGATGGTACCCTAACATCAAGTGTTGGACCTATGTGTGTAGAGTTGATCTCTAGTGTGTAGAGTTGATCTCTAGTGTGTAGAGTTGATCTCTTTTGTTCAGAGTTGATCTCTGGTGTGTCTTTGACTTAATTGTAAACACGGGAGTGTGAGTGAGAGGGAGTGAGCGGAGGTTCTCATATCTAAGAGTGGTTCTTAGGTAGAGATCGCACGGGTAGTGGTTAGGTGAGAAGGTTGTAAACAGGGCCTGTTAGACCTTGAACTAACACTATTGAGAGTGGATTTCCTCCCTGGCTTGGTAGCCCCCAGATGTAGGTGAGGTTGCACCGAACTGGGTTAACAATCCTCTTGTGTTATTTACTTGTTTAATCTGTTCATACGGATGCATCTAATCTGCATGTTCTGAAGCGTGATGTCGTGACATCCGGTACGACATCTGTCCCCTGGTATCAGAATTTCAATTGGTATCAGAGCAGGCACTCGAAATCACTGAGTGAGATCTAGGGAGATAAATTCTGATGAACATGGAGAAAGAAGGAGGACCAGTGAACAGACCACCAATTCTTGATGGAACCAACTATGAATACTGGAAAGCAAGAATGGTGGCCTTCCTCAAATCACTGGATAGCCGAACCTGGAAAGCTGTCATCAAAGGCTGGGAACATCCCAAGATGCTGGACACAGAAGGAAAGCCCACTGATGAATTGAAGCCAGAAGAAGACTGGACTAAAGAAGAAGACGAATTGGCACTTGGAAACTCCAAAGCTTTGAATGCACTATTCAATGGAGTTGACAAGAATATCTTCAGACTGATCAACACATGTACAGTGGCCAAGGATGCTTGGGAGATCCTGAAAACAACTCATGAAGGGACCTCCAAAGTGAAGATGTCCAGACTGCAACTATTGGCCACAAAATTCGAAAATCTGAAGATGAAGGAGGAAGAATGTATTCATGACTTCCACATGAACATTCTTGAAATTGCCAATGCTTGCACAGCCTTGGGAGAGAGAATGACAGATGAAAAGCTGGTGAGAAAGATCCTCAGATCCTTGCCTAAGAGATTTGACATGAAAGTCACTGCAATAGAGGAGGCCCAAGACATTTGCAACATGAGAGTAGATGAACTCATTGGTTCCCTTCAAACCTTTGAGCTAGGACTCTCGGATAGGGCTGAAAAGAAGAGTAAGAACTTGGCTTTCGTGTCCAATGATGAAGGAGAAGAAGATGAGTATGACCTGGATACTGATGAAGGTCTGACTAATGCAGTTGTGCTCCTTGGAAAACAGTTCAACAGAGTGATAAACAGAATGGACAGGAGGCAGAAGCCACATGTCCAGAACATCCCTTTCGACATCAGGAAAGGCAGCAAATACCAGAAAAGGTCAGATGTAAAGCCCAGTCACAGCAAAGGAATTCAATGCCATGGGTGTGAAGGCTATGGACACATCATAGCTGAATGTCCCACTCATCTCAAGAAGCAGAGGAAAGGACTTTCTGTATGTCGTTCTGATACAGAGAGTGAACAAGAAAGTGACTCTGACAGAGATGTGAATGCACTCACTGGGAGATTTGAATCTGCTGAAGATTCAAGTGATACAGACAGTGAAATCACTTTTGATGAGCTTGCTACATCCTATAGAGAACTATGCATCAAAAGTGAGCAGATTCTTCAGCAAGAAGCACAACTGAAGAAGGTCATTGCAGATCTGGAGGCTGAGAAGGAGGCACATGAAGAGGAGATCTCTGAGCTTAAAGGAGAAGTTGGTTTTCTGAACTCTAAGATGGAAAACATGACAAAATCAATAAAGATGCTGAATAAAGGCTCAGATACGCTTGATGAGGTGCTGCTGCTTGGAAAGAATGCTGGAAACCAGAGAGGACTTGGATTTAATCCTAAGTCTGCTGGCAGAACAACCATGACAGAATTTGTTCCTGCCGAAAACATGACTGGAGCCACGATGTCACAACATCGGTCTCGACATCATGGAACGCAGCAGAAAAAGAGCAAAAGAAAGAAGTGGAGGTGTCACTACTGTGGCAAGTATGGTCACATAAAGCCCTTTTGCTATCATCTACATGGCCATCCACATCATGGAACTCAAAGTAGCAACAGCAGAAAGAAGATGATGTGGGTTCCAAAACACAAGGCTGTCAGTCTTGTTGTTCATACTTCACTTAGAGCATCAGCTAAGGAAGATTGGTACCTAGATAGCGGCTGTTCCAGACACATGACAGGAGTCAAAGAATTCCTGCTGAACATTGAGCCCTGCTCCACTAGTTATGTGACATTTGGAGATGGGTCTAAAGGAAAGATCATTGGAATGGGAAAGCTAGTTCATGATGGACTTCCTAGTCTGAACAAAGTACTGCTGGTGAAGGGACTGACTGCAAACTTGATCAGCATCAGTCAGCTGTGTGATGAAGGGTTCAATGTAAACTTCACAAAGTCAGAATGCTTGGTGACAAATGAGAAGAGTGAAGTTCTAATGAAGGGCAGCAGATCAAAGGACAATTGTTACCTATGGACACCCCAAGAAACCAGCTACTCCTCCACATGTCTATCCTCCAAAGAAGATGAAGTCAGAATATGGCATCAAAGATTTGGACATCTGCACTTAAGAGGCATGAAGAAAATCATTGACAAAGGTGCTGTTAAAGGCATCCCCAATCTGAAAATAGAAGAAGGCAGAATCTGTGGTGAATGTCAGATTGGAAAGCAAGTCAAGATGTCCCACCAGAAGCTTCAACATCAGACCACTTCCAGGGTGCTGGAACTACTTCACATGGATTTGATGGGGCCTATGCAGGTTGAAAGCCTTGGAGGAAAGAGGTATGCCTATGTTGTTGTGGATGATTTCTCCAAATTTACCTGGGTCAACTTTATCAGAGAGAAATCAGAAACCTTTGAAGTATTCAAGGAGTTGAGCCTGAGACTTCAAAGAGAAAAGGACTGTGTGATCAAGAGAATCAGGAGTGACCATGGCAGAGAGTTTGAAAACAGCAGGTTCACTGAATTCTGCACATCTGAAGGCATCACTCATGAGTTCTCTGCAGCCATTACACCACAACAGAATGGCATAGTTGAAAGGAAAAACAGGACCTTGCAAGAGGCTGCTAGGGTCATGCTTCATGCCAAAGAACTTCCCTATAATCTCTGGGCTGAAGCCATGAACACAGCATGCTACATCCACAACAGAGTCACACTTAGAAGAGGCACTCCAACCACACTGTATGAAATCTGGAAAGGGAGGAAGCCAACTGTCAAGCACTTCCACATCTTTGGAAGTCCATGTTACATTTTGGCAGATAGAGAGCAAAGGAGAAAGATGGATCCCAAGAGTGATGCAGGAATATTCCTGGGATACTCTACAAACAGCAGAGCATATAGAGTATTCAACTCCAGAACCAGAACTGTGATGGAATCCATCAATGTGGTTGTTGATGATCTAACTCCAGCAAGAAAGAAGGATGTCGAAGAAGATGTCAGAACATCGGGAGACAATGTAGCAGATGCAGCTAAAAGTGGAGAAAATGCAGAAAACTCTGATTCTGCTACAGATGATTCAAACATCAACCAACCTGACAAGAGACCCTCCATTAGAATCCAGAAGATGCACCCCAAGGAGCTGATTATAGGAGATCCAAACAGAGGAGTCACTACAAGATCAAGGGAGATTGAGATCGTCTCCAATTCATGCTTTGTCTCCAAAATTGAGCCCAAGAATGTGAAAGAGGCACTGACTGATGAGTTCTGGATCAATGCTATGCAAGAAGAATTGGAGCAATTCAAAAGGAATGAAGTTTGGGAGCTAGTTCCTAGGCCCGAGGGAACTAATGTGATTGGCACCAAGTGGATCTTCAAGAACAAAACCAATGAAGAAGGTGTCATAACCAGAAACAAGGCCAGACTGGTTGCTCAAGGCTACACTCAGATTGAAGGTGTAGACTTTGATGAGACTTTTGCCCCAGTTGCTAGACTTGAGTCCATCAGATTATTACTTGGTGTAGCTTGCATCCTCAAATTCAAGCTGTACCAGATGGATGTGAAGAGCGCATTTCTGAATGGATACCTGAATGAAGAAGTCTATGTGGAGCAGCCAAAGGGATTTGTAGACCCGACTCATCCAGATCATGTATACAGGCTCAAGAAGGCTCTCTATGGATTGAAGCAAGCTCCAAGAGCTTGGTATGAAAGGCTAACAGAGTTCCTTACTCAGCAAGGGTATAGGAAGGGAGGAATTGACAAGACTCTCTTTGTCAAGCAAGATGCTGAAAACTTGATGATTGCACAGATATATGTTGATGACATTGTGTTTGGAGGGATGTCGAATGAGATGCTTCGACATTTTGTCCAACAGATGCAATCTGAATTTGAGATGAGTCTTGTTGGAGAGCTGACTTATTTTCTAGGACTCCAAGTGAAGCAGATGGAAGAATCCATATTCCTCTCTCAAAGCAAGTATGCAAAGAACATTGTCAAGAAGTTTGGGATGGAGAATGCCAGTCATAAAAGGACACCTGCACCTACTCACTTGAAGCTGTCAAAGGATGAAGCAGGCACCAGTGTTGATCAAAGTCTGTACAGAAGCATGATAGGGAGCTTACTATATTTAACAGCTAGCAGACCTGACATCACCTATGCAGTGGGTGTTTGTGCAAGATATCAAGCCAATCCCAAGATAAGTCACTTGAATCAAGTAAAGAGAATTCTGAAATATGTAAATGGCACCAGTGACTATGGGATTATGTACTGTCATTGTTCAAGTTCAATGCTGGTTGGGTATTGTGATGCTGATTGGGCTGGAAGTGCAGATGACAGGAAAAGCACTTCTGGTGGATGTTTCTATTTGGGAAACAACCTTATTTCATGGTTCAGCAAGAAGCAGAACTGTGTGTCCCTATCTACTGCAGAAGCCGAGTATATTGCAGCAGGAAGCAGCTGTTCACAACTAGTTTGGATGAAGCAGATGCTGAAGGAGTACAATGTCGAACAAGATGTCATGACATTGTACTGTGACAACATGAGTGCTATTAATATTTCTAAAAATCCTGTTCAACACAGCAGAACCAAGCACATTGACATTAGACATCACTATATCAGAGATCTTGTTGATGATAAAGTGATCACACTGAAGCATGTTGACACTGAGGAACAAATAGCAGATATTTTCACAAAGGCTTTGGATGCAAATCAGTTTGAAAAACTGAGGGGCAAGCTGGGCATTTGTCTGCTAGAGGAATTATAGCAGCTACTGCAATCTGAACGTGCCCAAACGAATCACTTAACATTAATAGCACGTTCACCACAAAGCAAATTCGACCGTTGCTTCACACGCCCCTCTACATTCTTCATTCAAATTTATATCTGCTTGGCATTCGTGTTTTCTCCAGCATTTCCCAATAGTTTTCTGAGATTTACGAAATCATTCCAAACGCTCTGTTTTTCCATGGCTTCCTCACCAAAAGGAACTTCCGCTTCTGGTTCACCCGCTGTACCATCATCTCCGCACCAGGAACAACCAGAATTCAACATCCAACCCATACAAGTAATTCCTGGTCAAGCTTCTGTCCCTGAGAAACTGGTTCCCAGAAGACAACAGGGAGTGAAGATTGCTGAAAACCCTAGCCCTGCAACAATTCCTAGGGAAGTAGACACGGAGATGGACAAGAAAATCCGCGGTATTGTGAGTAGCATTCTGAAGGAGGCTTCTGTGCCTGATGCTGAGAAAGATGTTCCAACATCTTCCACCCCGAATGTTTCTGTGCCTGATGTTGAGAAAGATGTTCCAACATCTTCCGGTCCAAATGCTGAAGTACTCTCTTCCCCCAGCAAAGAGAGATCAACAGAGGAAGATGATCAAGCGACAAAGGAGACCCCTGCACCAAGGGCACCAGAACCTGCTCCAGGTGACCTCATAGACCTGGAAGAAGTAGAATCTGACGAGGAACCCATTGCCAACAGATTGGCACCAGGCGTTGCAGAACGATTACAAAGCCGGAAAGGGAAAACTCCCATCAAGAGGTCTGGACGAATCAAGACTATGGCCCAGAAGAAGAGCACTCCAATCACTCCTGCCACATCCAGAAGAAGCAAGGTTGCTATCCCCTCCAAGAAGAGGAAAGAAATTTCCTCATCCGATTCTGATGATGATGTCGAACTAGATGTCTCGACATCTAAGAGGGCCAAGAAATCTGGAAGAAAGGTGCCTGGAAATGTTCCTGATGCACCATTGGACAACATCTCTTTCCACTCCATTGGCAATGTTGAAAAGTGGAAATATGTGTATCAACGCAGACTTGCGGTTGAAAGAGAACTGGGAAGAGACGCATTGGATTGCAAGGAGACCATGGAACTCATCAAGGCTGCTGGACTACTGAAGACAGTCACCAAGTTGGGAGACTGTTATGAAGGCCTAGTCAGGGAATTCATTGTCAACATTCCCTCTGACATATCAAACAGAAAAAGTGATGATTATCAAAGAGTGTTTGTCAGAGGAAAGTGTGTTAGATTCTCCCCTGCTGTGATCAACAAATATCTGGGCAGACCTACTGATGGAGTGATAGATATTGATGTTTCTGAGCATCAAATTGCCAAGGAAATCACTGCCAAACGAGTCCAGCATTGGCCAAAGAAAGGGAAGCTTTCAGCAGGGAAGCTAAGTGTGAAGTATGCAATTCTGCACAGGATTGGAGCTGCAAACTGGGTTCCCACCAATCATACTTCCACTGTTGCCACAGGTTTGGGTAAATTTCTGTATGCTGTTGGAACCAAGTCCAAATTTAATTTTGGAAACTATATTTTTGATCAAACTATTAAGCATTCAGAATCATTTGCTGTCAAATTACCCATTGCCTTCCCTACTGTATTGTGTGGCATTATGTTGAGTCACCATCCAAATATTTTAAACAACATTGACTCTGTAATGAAGAGAGAATCTCCTCTATCCCTGCATTACAAACTGTTTGAGGGGACACATGTCCCAGACATTGTCTCGACATCAGGGAAAGCTGCTGCTTCAGGTGCTGTGTCCAAGGATGCCTTGATTGCTGAACTCAAGGACACATGCAAGGTGCTGGAAGCAACCATCAAAGCCACCACAGAGAAGAAGATGGAGCTAGAACGGCTGATCACAAGGCTCTCAGAAAGTGGCATTGATGATGAAGAAGCAGCTGAAGAAGAGGAAGAGGCAGCTGAGGAAGACAAAGAAGCAGCTGAAGAAGAAGAAGAAGCTGCTGAGGAAGAGGAAGATGCAGCAGAAGAGACAGAATCAGATGATGATTCTGAAGCCACCCCATGATCATCAGACCCTTATGTTTGCTTTTCACTTTTATTAGCTAAAGGGGCATGTCCCTTAGAACAATTGATTGTTATTGGTCTGTAATATTTGCACATTAATTTCATGCATCCTACTTTTGCCAAATTTATGTCTAAAAAGGGGGAGTAATAGTATTATGCTTGCTATTATGCATGATTTTGAGCAGTAGGATACTATGTATGATGTATGGCAGTAGGATACGATGTATGCATGACTCATGATTTTGAGGGGGAGTTGTATGAATATGATCTTGAGGGGGAGACTGCTGCTGAGGATGACTGATGTAAGCTACTAGAAGATGCTGCAGTAAGAGCGTGAAGACAGGGGGAGCAGATAGCGGATGTCACATGAGATGTCTCGACATCCTGGAAAAGACTAGTAGCTGATAGAAGATGCTGCAGTAAGCATGGAGACAGGGGGAGCAGAAGCAGAAAGCTGATGTCACGCGAGATGTCTTGACATCCTGGAGAAGACTTGTAGATTTGCAACTTGAAGAATTTCCGCTGTGCTTGATTACTCTGATAATGGAAGTTGCTGATCCCACTTGCATAACTGCTCGTACCTGCTCAGGAAGTGTCTAAGTATGTTTTAGACAAAATTTGCCAAAGGGGGAGATTGTTAGTGTTTAGCTCTACTGAGCTTTAAAAGATTGGCTAAGATTTTGTTAAAACATAAACACTTAGACAATGAAGGAAAGCTGGAGTTGCTGCACATGATGTCCAACGTTATGTCAAGGAATAAGATCGGGCTGCACAATGCACAAGGCAAGATAAAATGTCAAATGAAGAATTGAAGTTGCAGGATCCACGATGTCGGATACAATGTCCTGACATCCTGCCCGAGAATACTGGAGTTGCTGTACAATGCAAGATAAAAGTCAAGTGCAGAATTGAAGTTGCAGGATCCACGATGTCGGATACAATGTCCTGACATCCTGCCCGAGAATACTGGAGTTGCTGTACAATGCAAGATAAAAGTCAAGTGCAGAAGTGAAGCTGCAGGATCCACGATGTCGGACACGATGTCCTGACATCCGGCCCGATAATACTGGACACATAAATCTGTTATATCTTTAACAGATTATTGTGCAGTTAGCAAGAGATAAGAAGATCTATCTTTAGGAACGAACTAAAAGATCATTATAGTTCGAATTTCAAAGTAGAAGAGTTCGTTCAGGGATTAAAGATTAAAGATTAAAGATTCAAACTAAAAGATCAAAAGTTATCTTTTAGTTCTTTAACTGCAGATTTTTTCAGAAGAAGATAGATCTCCTCCAGCACAAGCCGTTGCAGCCCAGAAACGCAAATTGCTATATAATCATGGAGGCTGCACGAGTTCTGTACCAAGTCCGGGATTGAAGAGTTATTTTGTGAGCTTTGGGACTTGAGTCTTTTGTGAGCCACCTTGATGGTACCCTAACATCAAGTGTTGGACCTATGTGTGTAGAGTTGATCTCTAGTGTGTAGAGTTGATCTCTAGTGTGTAGAGTTGATCTCTTTTGTTCAGAGTTGATCTCTGGTGTGTCTTTGACTTAATTGTAAACACGGGAGTGTGAGTGAGAGGGAGTGAGCGGAGGTTCTCATATCTAAGAGTGGTTCTTAGGTAGAGATCGCACGGGTAGTGGTTAGGTGAGAAGGTTGTAAACAGGGGCTGTTAGACCTTGAACTAACACTATTGAGAGTGGATTTCCTCCCTGGCTTGGTAGCCCCCAGATGTAGGTGAGGTTGCACCGAACTGGGTTAACAATCCTCTTGTGTTATTTACTTGTTTAATCTGTTCATACGGATGCATCTAATCTGCATGTTCTGAAGCGTGATGTCGTGACATCCGGTACGACATCTGTCCCCTGGTATCAGAATTTCACTATCTATCAAAAGCACCAAATTACATGCATTGCATAACTTCATTGCATCAGGATGACACCAGAAGATATCATGTACAACATCTTCATCCTTTAATCTATGCCAATGAATATACTGATCTCGTTCAAGAAGCTTCATTAGATGTTGCATTTCAGTATCACTACCTCTTATGGAAAAACGGTATGCACTTCTTTCATTGTATATTTGTTTGATTGTTGTACAACTATTGACATTGTATTTCTTCAACGTTAGCAGAATGTTTCTCGGTTTTACCATTGACTTTGCCATATAAACAATAATTGTCTTCTCATCCTTAGTCAATCGACCAGCGTATGAATATCAAACTAATGACTTGGCGAATTCATGATTGTGACTTCCACACATTAACTTCACCATCCAACATTGCCCTCCAACCACTGGTTTCCCACAAAGCTTAAAGGGACACCCACGTTTCCTACTGCTAGTATCTCTTCTAACAAAATCTTTCTTCCTAGGCCTATACTGACCACTCCTTTCACAACCAATTAACACAAATGAAGTCCTTCCTCTCATACTAGTGTTTATGTCCGACCTTATAATCATCGCCACAAATCCAATTTCATAAGAGACTGATCGAGCCCACTGTAAAACATCATCTCGGGTAGCAAACATCTACAATGCAAGCCACACAATTTTAGTCTTCAAAGGGACATTTATTTTATTAATTTAATAACAATAAATCATATTATTACCTGAAAAGTATTGAACGCATCAGAACAATCAACATGCTCTTCTTCATTCACACCAGCTTCATCTTCATTTTCATCATTCGTATCATCTTCTTTAGACATTATACTGTCATACATCCATAACAACACATGCAAAATTTTCAACATCACAAACAAATGACCTCTAACCGCACCATACATATACTGTCACACAAAACCTTATGTATTTTTTTACTACATACCATTTTATAAACATTAAAATTGATAACCCTATATATTAAAAACCAATAACATCAACTTTTTATACTTACAATTGATAACCATATAATACATAAAAAATTATAACTGCGGCATATGTAGTCAAATAAATTATTTTATTCAACTTAATTCTAATTCATCAAATTATTACAACACAAAACAATCAATTTTAGACCAAAAAACTCAAATAAATTATCCATAAATTACAACTATAAATTGTCTTACAAGTCATACCATTTTAAAAATATAAAAAAAAGTAATTACAAATTAATTATCAATCTACACTTCTTTAAAAACATTTAAAACAACAATACAAATTATATTTCAAAAAATATAAACAAATAATTTTTATTTAAAACAATAAATACTAACATTTATAATTTAAAAAATTTAAAATTTTAATATTTCTTTTTATTTAAAAAATTTAAAAATTCGTATAAACCATACGGATAAAGTAATCCGTATGTTTTAATTTAACTTACGGATTACTTAATTCGTAAGTTATATTAAAACTTATGGATTACTTTATCCGTATGTTATGCAAACACAAAAATCTTACGGCATACCTTCGACCGACGTCCGTTAACAACTGAATCAACCACCGCAATAATCACCACCGATGAACCTTCGTAACACTTTCACCTCGACCGAAGTGACACCTATCTCAACAATGAAAAACCAACACGAAAGCGAGAAAGTAAACAACAAAGCATAGCGTAAATGAAAAAAGCTTCAAAACCAACTTAAAAAAGAAAAAGAAAGCACATGGGCATTTATGAAATTAATTAAAATGGATGGGTGCACAAGCAATAATGTTGGTGCACCTAGCAACACCCGCTAGAGAATTGTAGTTAGTACTCACAAGTGGGCTTTAAGATAAGATGTTATGGTTAGGTAAGTATTTAAAAAAGGGGTGTTACTTGGTGCACCCAGCATTTTTGCTGGGGCACCCAACAATGCTGGGGCCCCCAACAACGATGGCAAAGAGTCCAAAATGCCCTTAACCCTAATACTATAAATACTCCTACTTGTCCGTACAACTTTCCTTCTCCTCTGCCAATGGCCGCTTCTTCGTCTTCCTTTTCCTCTGATCCGCTTGTTCCTCTTTCGGTGTTCCTATCATCATTGTCCTTCTTCCTTTGTTGAATAATTTTTTTTTTCAATTTATCTTCTGCTATTTTTTAAAAAAATTTTGATTTGTCAATTATTATTAAGATTGCTAAAATTAAGATTAGATTGGTGAAACAATTAATTTTTAATATTGTTATATTATATTTGTCTAACTTTTAAAAAAAATTGAAACAAATATTTAAAAGACATTGAATTTGTTACTTATGAAAGATATTGAAATCATAATTAAAAAAATAAATTTTTTAGTTACAATAAATATTTAAACGAAAATTTTTAATAACTAAAATTTGTTATAAAAATATTGAAACATAATTTTTAATTGTACAATAAATCTGTTAGTTATAAAAATTATGAAACCAAAATTTAAAATTTAAAATATGATAAGATTTTTAGTTTAAGATAAGGATTGAAATCAAATTTAAAAATATATTTGATTTAGAAGTTATAAAAAATATTGAAACCAAAATTTAAAATATAATAATATTGTTAGTTTAAGATAATGATTGAAATCAAATTTAAAAATATATTTGATCTATTAGTTATAAAAAATATTGAAATCAAAATTTAAAATTTAAAATATGATAAGAATGTTAGTTTAAGATAATGATTGAAATCAAATTTAAAAATATATTAAATTTGTTATTTATAAGAAATATGGAAACCAAAACTTAAGATATGATAAGATTGTTAATTTAAGGTAATGATTAAAATTAAATTTAAAAACATATTTGATTTTGTAGTTATAAAAAATATTGAAACGAAAATTTAAAATTTAAAATATGATAAGATTAGTAGTTTAAGATAATGATTGAAATCAAATTTAAAAATATATTAAATTTGGTAGTTATAAAAGATATTGAAACAAAAATTTAAGGTAGGATAAGATTGCTAGTTTAAGGTAACGATTGAAATTAAATTTAAAAATATATTTGATTTTGTAGTTATAAAAATATTGAAACTAAAATTTAAAATTTAAAATATGATAAGATTGTTAGTTTAAGATAATAATTAAAATCAAATTTAAAAATATATTAAACTTGATAGTTATAAAAAATATTGAAACCAAAATTTAAGATTTAAGATTTATTTATTAATCCATATGTTTTAATTTTTTTAAAATTATTGTTTTAGAAATTTTTTATTCATTTATTTTATTTACAAAATTTGATAATTAAAAAAATTTGATATTTAATTGAATGATGTATTTAGATGTTTATTATAATAATTAAAAATTAAATAAATATGATATTTAATTGAATGATGCATTTAGATGTTTTTTTATAGCAATTGATAATTAAATAAATTTGATATTTTTTTACATATGTAAATACTTATTAAACCTATCATTTTTATTTATAATTTATATATGTAAACAAATTATTTATTATATAAAAAATAATCATTAAAAAATTTATTATGTAAATTTACATATACATTAAATATAAATTAGAAATCTATGTGTTATATATAGCGACACTATTTATTTATAAGATAATATGTTTATTAGCTCAATTGATTTGAGTGTTTTATTAATAATGCAGGTGATACAAGTTCAATCCTTACTTGGACTATTAATTTTAAATTAAATTGTAAAATATATTTTTGGAAAAAAAAATTAAAAAATTCTATGGGCCATGTAAGGATTGGCTAGCCATAGGCCAAATACGGATTAGCACGGATCAGCGATCCGTATAACCATACGGATTGGCATACAGATGTGCATTCCATTTTTTTCCTCCTTCTTTGATGACAAAAATCAACCAAAAATTATCATATACTCCTAACAAATTCAGTACATCACCGGAGATCAAATACACTTCCAAACTATCCTTAATGGAAGCAACTTATACTAAATTATGAAAAATTTGTGAAAAAAAATAACGCTGCAAAAATGAAAAAATACAGCTGCTATTTATAACCCTAAATACCATAGGAGTATTTTTGAAATTTTAGAAAGTTAGCTGTGAGTGCTCCAAGCAACTCCCTTAAAAAAGGCATCTGCTTGAACTGCCTTTAAAAAATAAAAAGCAGAAAGTTCAATACTCGTCTTTAAGTATGGAATAGACTAATTGACTACGCTTTCTAGTTTAATGTTATTTTAGTATCAAAGTATTATTCAAAAAAGCCATATATATATATATATATATATATATATATATATATATATATATATTATTTAAAATATTTTATATTAAATTAGTGGATATGATATGCTTGAGCTAATTATAATACTTAATAACTTACTTTTTTGTAGCAGCGTTATTTGATATGAAAATTTGTAGGCAATGTACGTCTGTTAAAAAAAACTTTTTAATTTTTCTTTTCATATTCTTAATATTTTACCAAAACTTATTATTACCATATGGATTTTTTAAAAGTGGGCAATTATGTGCTCGGAAAAATTGTTAGGTATTATTTGTTAATAATTCGATATAATGCTAAACAAAATTATGTGTCATATGAAGATGGGTTGAGATCATAAATTAAATAGTGATTCATGATTATTTTATAATTTCTACACTAAAGTATAAGAAGTATGTACCAGAAGTAGCCCTTTGATCTCCGTATCGGTGAGATGATTTCCATGATCATCCCTCTCATCTTTAAGCGACAATAAGATGCTCAACAAATTCTTATGCTTCTCATTCTTGGAAGAACTATTGTGCTCCTCAATAATGCTGGTTAAAAATGCATCAAATTTTTTAGAGTATGTTTGGATAGAGAATTTTAACTGAGGAAAGTAATTTATCAGAAAATTTGAATTTATGTAATCTAGAATTCATTGTTTAGATGTTTTTTTGTGAAAAATTTAAAATTTTGGAATTTTAAAACAGAATTTTAAACAAATAAAAATCTGGAATTTCAATTTCTTTCTAAAATGTGAGAAATTAAAATTCTCTTCTTACCGTCTTCTTCAAGAAACACCGTCCGATATCGTAAAACATTGTTCGGGCCTAAGAACGTAGAGGAACATGTATAACTAGCACACCAATCATATCTTTTCTTTTTTTCATTCATTTTTTTCACCCTCATAATTTTAACTGTTTTTATCTAAACACAAAATTTTGAAAATAAAAGAATTTCAATTGAAGTATTTAAAATTTTTAAAATTTTAAATTTCTCAAAATTTTAAATTTCTCCATCCAAACACATTCTTATAGAATTTCTTCATCTTAGCTTGCACCCCTTGAAGGTCTAGCCACTCTCCAAGGAAGGAATAAAGTCACCAATGTTGAAAACACCAGCCAACACCATCACCTCCACCACCATAGCCTTAAACTCATCAGCCCTAGGATCACACCCTCCACTGCCATCGTTGAACACTCGGAGTCCAATCATCATCCTAGCCAATGCGTTGGTGGTGCATACATTTGATAATTGTCCCAAATTCACCCCTCTTGAGTGTGAACTTGCTAAGTTATGTGTCAATCTTGCTATCTCTTCCTTCAAGTGTATTTGAAATAGGTTTAATTAATTAATGAATTATATTTGAGAATGAAATAGATATGTGGCACATTTTTTAAGTAGTAACATGAATGCGGCCTTTACTCCAACTAAGTGTTCCCACGCTCATGCATACGCTTCGCAAATAATACTAGTACTAGGGTTAAAAGTCTACACGTCGAATGTCAAATGATATATAACACGTGTACGTAATATATGAATGACACTATACTTCAAATACAATGGTTTTGTAGTCTTGCAGAACTATATGCATTTTAAGAGGAAAAAAAGTTGTATTATGTGCACATGCACCTATGTTGTGTATCATACTCTTTGGATAAATACTAGTTTAATTTTAGTTGATGAAAGTATAAGATGATGATAAATTAGTGTTTAAAAAATAAAAAATTTAAATTTAATCTTTAAATGTATAAAAAAATATGATAAATTGGTTCTGTGGATAATTTAAAGACAAATTAATTCTTAAATTTTTATAATTTAATGACAAATTAATTCCTAAATTTTTATAATTTAATGTTAAATTAATTTATAAAATATATAATTTATAATTATATTGATCTTTCAGCATTACAAACTTTAATGACAGGAACAATCTGTCGTATTTTTTGCAAGTTTAATTTCTATTTTTCAGTTATTAACTTTTTACCGTCTCACAATTTCAGGAATCAAAATGAGTATTTATTTTTATTCTTTTCATATGAAAAATGTTTTATAAACATTCATTATGCTATGAAACATGTAGAGAGAAAAAAAGACAAAAATTTAAGTTTAATAAAATTTATGATGTGATGGGAAGAAAAAAAATTAAAGATGTTAATGAAGTGTTTAAAATAAGTAAATATTTGTGTATCATGTACAAAAATTATTAAAAGAAATCAAGTAATTATTTTAGTCATTATAAGTTTTATTTCCTATTAAATAACTAGCAGTTAGTGGACTATAAATACTAGTTTAATTTTAGTTGATGAAAGTATAAGATGATGATAAATCAGTGTTTATAAAATAAAAAATTTAAATTTAATCTTCAAATGTATAAAAAAATTATGATAAATTGGTTCTGTGGATAATTTAATGACAAATTAATTCCTAAATTTTTATAATTTAATGACAAATTAATTCCTAAATTTTTATAATTTAATGTTAAATTAATTTTTAAAATATATAATTTATAATTATATTGATCTTTCAGCATTACAAACTTTAATGACAGGAACAATCTGTCGTATTTTTTGCAAGTTTAATTTCTATTTTTCAGTTATTAACTTTTTACCGTCTCACAATTTCAGGAATCAAAATGAGTATTTATTTTTATTCTTTTCATATGAAAAATGTTTTATAAACATTCATTATGCTATGAAACATGTAGAGAGAAAAAAAGACAAAAATTTAAGTTTAATAAAATTTATGATGTGATGGGAAGAAAAAAAATTAAAGATGTTAATGAGTGTTTAAAATAAGTAAATATTTGTGTATCATGTACAAAAATTATTAAAAGAAATCAAGTAATTATTTTAGTCATTATAAGTTTTATTTCCTATTAAATAACTAGCAGTTAGTGGACTATAAATACTAGTTTAATTTTAGTTGATGAAAGTATAAGATGATGATAAATCAGTGTTTATAAAATAAAAAATTTAAATTTAATCTTCAAATGTATAAAAAAATTATGATAAATTGGTTCTGTGAATAATTTAATGGCAAATTAATTTCTAAATTTTTATAATTTAATATCAAATTAGTTTTTAAAATATATAATTTGTAGTTATATTGATATTTCAACATTACAAACTTTAATGGCAGGAACAATCTAGGACAAGAATTTATTACACCAAAACATCCTATTCAATCAAGTGAGTCTTAATTTTTCCTAATCCTTCTGCATGCAAGCATTCATAATAATTCTTCGGAAAAGAAAGTACAATCAGTAATTAAGTAACTCTTGCGTAGATCAAAACCGAACTGAGGTTAAATAGCATTTCATGACATCTTGCAAAAAACTGGCACGTAAATGGTTTAGCAGAAACACCGCATACACGTAAAAACTAAAGAGAATAACGATTAAGTTACATGCCATTCCTTGGCTTGAAGAAAAAAATACAAATAGAATATGTAGTAAAAATTATGTTTGTTTGTTTGTATATATTTGTAGCATTCATATCAGTACGTGGACATAGTAAATTCACCGGACGCAAGTGTCTAGATTCGTCCATGGCCTTGCCGGAGAAAGCGCCACCATGGGCCTTAGGGGGCAAACACTAGGTCTTGGTAGTTATAAGCTATATATTTCGCGCCGGCTGCTGAAATTAGAGTCATGAATCTTCAAGAATTGTTCGCCCACCGAGGCCAACGCCGCCACCACGACGTCGACGAAGCCGAGGCGGAGGTGCATCAGCGGGCCGTGGATGCGGGCCAAGGCCGCCAGGGAGTGGTGCGGTACCGGGCCCATGTGTGGTAAGTTTCCCACTATGGGCCATGGTTTAGGGCCCGGCGGGAGTGGTAGGGAAGTGCGTGTTATGAACTTTATTATACGATATATGATGATCGCTGCTGCAAATGTAGCCAAGGCAAACTATCAATGGAGACATGGTTAATTTTGTGGCTATGGTTTCAGACTAGGTTTTGAAATGAAGTTATGTGTAGTATCTTAGTTGATGATACGGTTGATGTTGCTCCTCATACCTTGGCGCTATATATAGAGAAATTTTTTGACTGGCCATCTTTTAATTTATTGATTTACCAACTAATTGAGGGGTCAAGTTTATTAAGTGGTTTAGAATTGACCAATTTATTGGGTCTCTTAACCAAGTCCAGGAATGGAATGCTTTTGAAACGAAAGGCATTGGTACTTACCTGGTCCTGCTACTCAATGCCAATATTCAACCACAACATCAAAGCAAAGTAAAATTTTCCTTGCCTTTACAGACAAACATATAACTTTGTTAAGACATATGTATATATACCTGAAATTGTTTACCTTGGTCAGTGGATCTAATTCAATTTATATTACTCTAAAATTGCAGGGGACAAACATATCTGAAGCTGTTAGGAGAAAGTTGAGTTTAAGGCCATATGTTGAGGATCCGTTATAAGGTCAGTCATGAAGTAATATATACGTAGGCCAAATTTGCATAAACTTTCTCAACAAGTACTTATAGAGACCAAAATATAAAAGTAAAATGAATCAAAATTCTCCCATAAGTTAAAATCAACTTTTGCACAATTACTTTTTAAAATTACATTTAACTTCAAAACCTCTTAATATTTCATCGTTTCTCAAGATCCAAAATTTGTTGAAGTTTTGAAAGTTATATTCAATCATGTACAGGTTGTCATTCCGCTGAAGAAGATCAAGTGTGTGAACCAAAGTGAAAATAATGTTTAGAAGCCAACACAGTGGACAATTCTGATTTCTGGTTAATGGGTGTATTAAAAATATCAGAAAACTTTCAAATATCTCGAGCAGGCAGTTGGGTTGCCTAATCCATCACTTGATCTCAAAGATTCTTGTTGTCAAGCTTCGATGAGTAGCGAAACCTACCGTGTGGGCTCTAAGCTTTAGGTTGCCATTGACGATCTTGACACGACATATGACCTATGATAGCAATTCAAACATGGTTCATATCAGCTGAGTTGCAGACTTAGCTGCTAGCATTTCACGTTGTGAATGCAAGAGGAAAAATACATAGAAAAAGAGGGAACAAAATTGTTAACCCTCCATATGTACAGGTTTTAGCCTCAATTTTACCCATTGATTGATTTATTATTGAAAAGTAATCACTTATCAGAACCAGAGTTTGTAATTCAGCTTGTATCATACCATCTAATATCTTAGTCAAATTTGTGTATAATAAGTATTTAAATGTGAGTCTTTTTTATTTAATTAGTTTAAATAATTGGAATACAATTGGCAAATGGGCACTTCAACTATAATTAGTGAATTGATTTAGTTGACTGTTATGAAGTATTTTACTTAAGTTAGTAATAGTAGAGTGATGTTTGATGAATTAAACTTAAGATTGGTTGAAGTTATTGATCTCACTGGATCCATAGTTTGGTCTGTGGGATTGCATCTGAAACGGATCATATGGTTTTGTTTAGTGACTGAATTGTGGCAATGTAACACCTGGACTTTTTCACAACTATTGTATAAATCCAGTATATCTCACGTGAATCTGAAATTAGTAGCATGCTTAACATATAAGTATCGATTTATCTAATCAGTTTCCATATTTATGAAAACTGCACTGTTGAAAATTGTGCAAGCTTAACATACAAGTAATGTAATCCACAGTACGAAAAATGTGCAGGTTCTTATTTGTGCTCCATAATTGTTTCATGATTCCGATCAAAGCAAGAGCATCCAGTCTCAATTTTGTCTTCTCAATTCACTCATTCATCAAAATCAGCAGTTTTATGCATCAACAAGCATGGAATGTTGAACCACCCATGATTAAGCCCCATATCGTTGTGTTGAGATAACTATCACCTGAAGTTGTCTTATAAAAAACACATCTGAATACTTTTATAATCATACCTTTCTCGGCCTTTTGGCTAAGATCAAGTGTAGTATCTGTTCTTATCAGTTTAATATCTGATATGTGGGTCATTGGCCCACATGATATTAAATTTATTTTTTGAAGGGTGGGGCCTGACATAGTAGCTTGCTACTGGGGGTTCTTAAGCGTAGCCTGTGTCTTGCACTACTGCATGGGCCTGGCGCACCCTACGATTCAGTGTATATTTATGTGTGATAATGTCATGGGTTTTTATTGTTCTTGTTGTTTCCTCTTTAGGAACTTACATGTAAACGGTAAGGTCATCATGGATGTAGAAAGTTATCACTGTAAATCTTACAATTTTAAATGGACTCTTTTGTCTATCTACTAAAATTAATATGTTAAGGCAAGAAATGGTACTTCAACACATCTTAAAGTTTACGAGATAGGAAGAAAAGTCTCTATACCATACAACAACAACGCCTTATCCCACTAGGTGGGGTCGGCTACATGGATCAACTTCCGTCATAATGTTCTATCAAGTACCATACTTCTATCCAAATCATTAAGTTCGAGATCCTTTTTGATAACCTCTCTTATAGTCTTTTTGGGTCTTTCTCTGCCTCGAATAGTTTGTCTTCTCTCCATCTGGTCTACTCTCCTCACTACAGAGTCTACCGGTCTTCTCTCTACATGCCCAAACCACCTAAGTCTATTTTCCACCATCTTCTCTACAATAGGCGCTATTCCAACCCTCTCTCTAATAGCTTCGTTTCTAATTTTATCCTGTCGAGTCTTACCACACATCCACCGCAACATCCTCATCTCCGCTACACCTACTTTATTTTCATGTTGGCTCTTGACCGCCCAACATTCTGTTCCGTACAAAATCGCCGGTCTTACCGCAGTCCGATAAAACTTTCCCTTTAGCTTGATCGGTACCTTTGCATCACATAACACCCCCGATGCTTTTCTCCATTTCATTCATCCTGCTTGAATGCGATGATTCACATCCCCTTCAATTTCCCCATCATCCTGTATTACAGACCCAAGATATTTAAACCGTGTGACTTGAGGGATAATATGGTCTCCTATTTTCACCTCTGAGTTAGAAACCCTCCTTCTTTTGTTGAACTTACATTCCATATACTCCGATTTGCTTCTGCTTAGGCGAAAGCCATGTGTTTCTAGAGCTCGTCTCCAAGTTTCCAACCTCTCATTCAACTCCTCCCTCGACTCTCTAAGGAGGACTATGTCATCTGCAAAAAGCATGCATCTCGGCGCTATCTCTTGAAATTGATTTGAAACTATGTCAAAGGTCCAATATTGAAAGAATTTTAGGGGTTTTTCTTGACTTTATTATTATTAGTGCACACACACTGTAACATGTACCAGATTCTCGTTCTTTAAATTTGTAAATAATATTTTTTTTCTTTCTAAACATGCAGAGTCGTCAAATAATGCTTATGTTTTGCTACTTCTATAGGTTCAAAAACATGGAATTCATCCTCAACATCTCTCTCGGTAACTTATGAATCAAGGTTATCAACATACACGTGAGTCATCATTTCAACCTTTCAAAATCACAAGAAATTAATACCCTACATGTCACAAAGAACACAAGTCAAATAACTTACTTTATTAAATTCATATAAAATGGAGATTCTTATGAAAAACAATAATTTCTCTATCAGTAAAGATCTTGAAGGACCGAAGATAATTGTAAAAAGAACTGAACCAGAACAAAAGGGAAATCAGAAGCTGAATAATGAGGTGAAGAACTAAAAAATAAACCTAGTAGTCCTGTTCACCCTTTGTAGTATGCTACGAACTTGTTGCAGAAGTGAAGCTTTCTTAATATATGAAAGAGGAAGGAGAGGGAAAACAATGGGAAAACAAACGATAGAAGGCGAGCATTATGGATATGTCTGTCTGTCTTGTTTCGTGACCACATCCCATATCGAGTAAATAAGTGGAAATAAATGTTTATGCTATAAATTGAAAGAGCTGCAATTAGTTTTAATCATCGAGCCGTGCGATAAGCACAGACTGAACTACTCCTTAAATAAATAATGTGTTCTTGTCACCTAAACCTGTATGTGCCAATTTTTGTAACAGGGTCTTCAAAAGAGGACCCTGCAGATATATAACTTCAAATGTTGCATTTGATTACAATTTCATTCATGCCCATGACCCTAACTCTGACACTTAACCATAATTCCCATTCATAACCACTGCTTCCCAGCAGAGAGCTTCATTATGGAGAGAGGACATAACTAGAGCCTTGCCATAGTTAATGTATGGTTCACATTTTGGACCTTGGACATATCATAGAAGGGCGAATGTGTGTTATTGGAAATTTAGGCTTGTTATATTTGATGCTCATCTATATGATGTTGTTTTTGAACCTTTTGTCAATTTGCTATTGGTTGGTGCAGTTGCTGCCACATGGTGAACTGGTATTTCTAAATCCAAAACTAACAATAGTGAGGAATGCATTAAAAAAAATTTAGATCACTTGAAACATGTTCTAGTTTGGTACTATATTGATACTGTCCCTCTTGTTTTCTGCTTTTTTCTGTAAGTCTTATTTGGTATCATTAATGAAAATTCACCAAACAAATGCATCCAGTGAAAACTGACTACCAGTGACCACAACCCTCAAACTTGAGACTGTTACAGTCTCGATAGCAATTGTAGGAAGTGGTTATATTGGCTATGATTTTGTAAAAATGATTTTTTTTTAAATGTAAAAATTTCACAGATAACTTTAATGTTATCTATGTATTCTCATACAAGTTTAGTCAAGTATAAAAAGTTAATGTTTTTAGCATATTTTTCACATAATTTGTCCAATTTTATTGTTCATTAGCATACGATAAAGTGTTCAGAAGCAAGACAGTCAACAATATTTTAGTGGCTGACTGGTTGGCAATGCTAATTAGTATGGGCCAGACTGTGAAGGGAGATTGGAGATTACCATACATAGAAAAGCCAGACTGTGAAGGGAGATTACTATACATAGAAAAAAAAGTTCAAAGGATAGAGAAATTGCATAAGAGGGAGTAAGAAAATTACTCATTGGCTGAAGTAAATTTATGAAACTGATACAAGCTATTATAAAAGGAGTTCTCAGGCACACTAACTAAACATCTTTGCGCTTGGGACAATAACGCAGCTAGTGAGGTTCTAACCGAGGTGTGTCTATTGCTGGTTGAAAACTATTTTCAAACCCCCTCTGAGGCCTGGGATTGGAAATAGTCCTAAGATAATAGTTCAATTTTTTTTTTTTGTGAGGCGTGGGGATAATCTATGTGGGGAATGGTGATTTGGTTTCTTTTCTAGTTTCCATACCTGTAGAGTTTAGATACCTCTTTGGAATACAAGGGACTGATCAACACAAGTTAATCAACATAATAACTTCCCTAACAATCTAGTAGCTCCACCTGTTCCTCTTCACCCTTTTGATAAAACAGAAACCTTTTTGTGTTAATCATCAAACATGCATACCTCACTTCTTCATAATTCTAGTTGTTGGAACTCCAATCATCTCAGCCTCAAACGTCAGTTAACACACTTGTGTGAGAATACATAGATAACTGTTAATCTTTTTATTGATACCGTAATAATAATTAATAAGTAATAATTTTTTATCAATATCATAGCTTTGTTTAGAAAAAAAGAGATTTAATAATTAATAGCTAAAGAAATCCAAAAGTTTTTCTTTTATTTTTATTCTGTTCCTATTCAATTCTAATTCTGTCATTTCTTCTCACCTGTTTCTTCAGTTTACTTGATTATTATTTTACTTTGATACATTAGCCAATAATTTTAATAAATTATTTTATGAGTAAATAAAAGATTTTATTCTTAAATTTGCTTGAGCCCTCTCAAGTCCTTGAGCCGCCCCGGTTCATGTTGTCAGAAAAAAATTAATTGTTACAAAATTTATTATCTAAATTTGCATGCACAATAAATATACATTAGAAATTTTAGTATTATATTTAGTGAAATTAATTATTTTATAACATAATTGATGTATTAGTTCAGTTGGTTAAAGCATTATATTAATAATGTGAAAGTCAAAAGCTCAATTCTTGCTTGGATCATTAATTTAAATTAATTTGTAAAATATATTTTTGAAAAAAAAATTATAAAAAAACGAATCACTTACGCCTGATCATACAAATGAAAGAGGTTCACATATATTAGAGGAGTCCAGGGTGAAAACGTGGCAAAGAAACAAGTAATAAAAAACTATGAACCAAAATAGACATACAAATGAAAGAGGTTCACATATATTAGAGGAGTCCAGGGTGAAAACGTGGCGAAGAGGAAAAGGGACGTTGTTATTGAACTTTTTTTTTTAAAAAAAAAAAAACAAGTAATAAAAAACTATGAACCAAAATAGAGTAATTTTATAACTATTTATATGTCATGGGTTGGCTTTACCACATAAGATAACAAGAAATGTAACCTTGAATAGAGTTTTGTGTTCACTTAACAAGAGGCATCCATCTTGTTGTTTTCGTCTTGCTTTTTTACATTGGTTGTAAAACATCAAATTTGCTAAAAGATCCTTAAACTTTAATTGAAAAATAAACTTGACTATTTAATGTAACAAAGTAAGCCACGTGACAATATTGGTGAATCGCACAATAGAGTTGGGGTCTCCATGGAGGACAAGACAGAGAACGAATGTCGTGTGATATGTGGAACAAGGCAACGACAACAACATACATGAATCTCACAATAGAGTCGGGGTCGCCGAGTTGTGATGTAATCCATGGCATGGACATGGTGGCCGATCGAAAAAGAAAAAAGAAATGCATGTATATGTGTGAAAATGAGAGTTTTTTTTATCCAAATAATAAAAAAAAATTAATTATTTACCCAAAAAATTATTTACATGACCGATACGTACACTTTTTTCCTTAGTTAAGAAACACCGATTTCTTAATTACATTTTTTTATACATTTAGAAATTGGTTTCCTTGGAACCGATTTCAAAATGTTCATTTTTTTTTTCAAAACCAAGTTAAGAAATCGGTTCCTTGGAAAACGACTTCTTAATTGCTTTTTTTTTGTTTTGTTTTAAAATTGTTTGTATTTTTATTTTTTTTGTTATTAATTGTCTATATTTGTGTTCTGTTTAAATTGAAAACAATATTATTTTTCATATGTTGTTAATTCTTAATTTCTTATGCATATTTTATGTTTTATCATTTTTTAAGAGTTGAAATCCTTTGTATTTTTATTTTATTTGATTATTATAATACATAATTAAACAACAACTTAATTGAAATTAAAAAATATATATTTAACTGACAAGTTGACTTGAACTAAAATATTTAAATTACAAAATAGATATGAAATTACAAATAATAGAACAAAATATTTAAATTTGAAACAATACAACAAAAATTTTAAAATACAAACAATATGGCATAAAATTAATGTTGTTGGCCTGAGCCTACACAATGGGGGGAATGCGACACATGGAACATCATTTTGGTTTACCTGATTCTTGGATATCCATTTTGGTGTGTATACGAGAGGAGACATGACAACCTTTAGAATTTCTTTTCATTTTTGGGTTGGGGCAAATTCTTGGCTTGTGACATGGTGACCAACATGCTTCATTGCACAATTTCCCAAGTAATCATTTGTACATGTTATAGATACTTTTCAGCGTATACACAAGATGTATGTAGTTCCTATACTCATGGTGAGCATGCTTATAAACAACAACATGAGAACAAAACATGTGCATTTTTTGAAATTTGTCACAGTCACACTACCTTTCATCTAGCTTGACCATGAAAATTCTCACTAGTTGAATCTCTCTCTCCAGTTAATTGTCTCCTAGACTAAGAATTGTATGTCGCATTAATCGAACTCAAGAACAATGTGAGAGTTTGCCTTTTTCTGTATGTCTTTCATAGCCTTGTTTAATACTTTTGTATAAACTTCACCAAATGTAATCACTGTTGCGACTTCTCTCCCCCTTTGGTTGAACAATGCATTACACCTAGTATAGGTTGATTTTACCAACACACATTGCCAGATTTTGTGTTTTCTTGAGTACCAAATTAATTAACTCAGTGTCCACATCGCCAGCCACCATCCCATGCGAGAGTCCACTTTTCTTGTGGAATCTTCCTAAGCTAATTAATTGTTAGTTCAGCTTGGCCTTAAAACACACATGACAAATATTTTTATTATAAAACAAACACCCAGTGATACAATAATGAACAACACACATGACAACTACAAATCATTAAATAATACAATTACAATCAAATAATTTGGGGAGGGGGTCTTCAAAACTTGATTCAAGGTTCATTGTATCATCGAGGTATTCACCCAAACCCTCCAAATTCAAAGAGCTTGCAGAAACTGGTGGTGGTTGTGCATATGTTTATGTGGGTGTGTCTACGGTGATAACATAAAACTCAAGGCATGTGAAGTTGAAGAGTTTCCCAAATATAGAAAACATAGTAATTATTTCCTCATCATCTTGCAGCATACATGCCCTGTACTGAAAACAATCACCAACAAATGATACGGGACATAAAAAATGTATATACATGACCACTTTACCATTTAGTAGACTAATCTTGTTTCCAATAGCTTGTTTTGAGGCATCAAGTGATATTTTGTTGTCAAGTTGAACAATCTTTGGTGAACTGCTTACAAATGTTGAACCATGTTTAGTTATTATAATGGTGTCATTGTAATATACAATCACAATGACTGATAATGAAGTCATGGTTTAGGTTTAGGTTTAGGGTAGTAGTAAGGTTTCGGATTGAGGTGATGTATCAGACTCTATAACACCCCAATGTTACTAAAGTTATTACTTCATTTTAGTTCCAATTAAACTCTTAATTAATTTAATTAATAAATTTTGAGTTAATTTTTTTTACGTCACAGTGATTTAATGGCAACGTAAAAATATAGATAACTGAACATGCATAAAACTATTTTACATATCATACATCTATATCCTAAGAGTACTAGGCAACATGACATCTACCTCATGCCTTTCTCCTTCTCTCTCTTTATATGTGTGTGTGTGTGTGAGTGCGTGCCAGGAAGTAAAAAGTGTAACACCCTATTTTTCGTAAAATAAATTAAAAAGGATTTTTATTTAAAAATAAATAGAGTTTTAGAAAAATGATGAGATTTTTATGATTAAATAAATAAGGAAAAATAATTTTATCAATTAAAATTATGGTTTTAAGGAAAATAAAAAAGATATTTTTTTATTCATTTGATAGGAAATAAAATAGAGTTCTTATTTATAAAATAATAAAAATAAAAAAATAGAGAAAATAATAGAATGAGAGTACCCAGTAAAACGACAATCCCGGGTTTACATTAAATAAACATATTAAGTCAGTTTTTACATTAATGATACATCTCTAAACTCTATCTTCCTCTTAAATCCGTTTTCCCTCCTCCCTCTCTCAAAACTCTCTATTTTTCTCGCATACATCCAAACATATCCCAGTAAAACGACAATCCCGGGTTCAAAACACCAGGTTCGGAACTCATTTTCGAACATACCCACCAATGGGATTTGTGAAATACTGTTTGTGGTGAGGGGAATGTACCTCGCACGTAACTCTTTGTTTTTTCCCATACGCTCAAACCTATCCCAGTAAAACTATGGTCCTGGACTTGTTAACCATTGGTTCATCGTGAAATTTGAACACCAGATTAGGAATTCATTTTCACACATCTCCACCGTTGGGATTTGTAAAATAATATATGTGGATGGAGAAATGCTAATCACATGCAAACAGAGCAATGAAGACTTTAATCCCTTCTCCTTCTCTAACGCTAGGAAACCCTTGGAGAGCAACCAAAGGAAAAGCTTGGAAAATATTAGGAAATAGCTAGAGATGTCATTATCACTATCAAACTACACATGTGAGCCCGCTTAGAGGTAAAGGATGAGTTTATCGCAATTGAAGTTAGAATAAGCATGTGTAGGGATCCTTAGGGCATCAAATTGAGGTTTATTTTTGGATGTTTATTATATTGTAATTCTTCATGTATGATTATAATTGCGAGATTGTTATATTGGGATCATGAAATTGTGATTGAAATTGTGTGTAAGTGATAAATTGAATATGTGATGAATTGTGAGATAACATGTGGTTTTGAGATCATAACATTGTTATTGAGATTGAGTATAAGTGCAAAGTTGAACATGTGTTAATTTGTGAGATACACGTAAACATGTGATGGTAGATTGTGACATTATGAGATGTTAAATTGTGGACATAAGATATGGTTGTGAATAAGTGTGTGGTTAATACTTGTGTTGTGAGTTGTGAGTATTGAATTATAGAATAACTCGACTGGTATTTACCTTAAGAAAAGTGTTTATGCGCGAGGTGTTAAAATGAAAGTGTAGGGTTCCAAGTTAAGAACTTGAGGTGTTAAATTGTAGTGCAATGCACGAGGTGTTAAAGAAAAATTGTAGGGTTCCAAGTTAGGAACCTGAGGTGTTAAAGTATAGCGCAATATGTTAAACATATTTGAAAACAAGTGTGAGGTCATGGGTATTGTATAATTCATGAGTAGTGTCTGCATACAAAAGTTGTTTTAGGGGTTGGACCTGAATTAGGAAGGTGAAGCCCTAACGGATTTTTTGGAGTCTAGGCCTTGGGGGTAAATACACTCGGTCTGAGTGCTTCTTTAAGTCTATATTAATCCCATATGGTTGGAGCATTCTCTCAAAACAGAGTGACCCTGACTGGTCACCTTATGATTTTACTTAGTAGAGTGACCTGACATACCCATTGTGTGGTGTGTATTGTTATGTACTCCTAAGCACCATGTTGTTGTTTTTCACTGAATTATTTATTATAAAATTGGTGAGTGCTATTACGTCTTGAATCGAGTGTGTGATTCATGTGTATTGTGATTGGTGATTGAAAAATGACTTTTAAATGATAAAGTGGTGAAGTGACGTGGATTGCATTAAGTTGAGTTATGTGATAAATATTTTTATAATGTATTTTGCCTATGTATTTGTTTGTCCGTATTTTAGTTAGGAATGTGATAACTCACTCCATATGTGTTGTTTGTGTTTGGATCTTATGATGATCTCGAACTTTGTGTTCGTGGGAGCATATGGTTAGGTGGATAACTATGGAGAACCTCATGCTAGAGGACACTGGAACACAATGCTATGATAGGATGTAACATTGGGAGATGGGTTTCTGTATTATTTATATAATATTTTGAACATTTTACCTTATTTTATTTTGCTACTTAACTTGAATTCTTTTGTAAACTTGAACAACCTTGTTTTGAGCTAAAAATGTTTTTGATAAGTTTTATTTGGTAAAGATGAGTGAATGTGAACCTTTTATCCACGTGAATTTGTTTAAGCGATCTAAAAAAATTGATTTAATAAAATTCTAGATTTTTATATCTTTTTGTTGATTATATGTATGTCAGGGTAGAAAGTGTCACAAAAAGTATCTCAAAAAGTAAGTAGAGTGTGTTTGATACAATCATCAGTGTACTCTCTAGCGTATATAATACAACAAAAGGGGAAGGAAATATAAAGACTTACTCCCTAACACTGACTTACTAACAAAAAAAGTACATATAGTCATTGCCCACTAAGGGCAACGAGGACAAACAGATGGCCCTGCATTGCCAACAGGACCACCAAAACCGCCACGTCCATAACCAAAGCCATGACCATGTTCGCGTTCACAGAACAAACCCCTATAATCACGAGCATCACTAATCCTACGAGGAATCACAAAGGAGTTATGTCCAAGAGTACACATAATCTCCTCAAAAGTCATAGTAATATCAAGGGGATGGGTCATCACAATGGTACCATCGGGAACATAGCATATCAAAAGTAACACGTCATAACAAAAAGATGGCACATCAAAAAGCAACATCCATCCTTGCTCAGATAGGTATAGCAAATAAATTCGTCCCGCCAATAAAACCCAATAAGTATTAAAATTCTAAACCTGTCTCTTTTATACCCATACATGTACCCGCCCCGCCTTTTGCAAAGATGGGATAGGAAGGGCTAAACCTGTCCCCAACCTATCCCCCCGTTGCCATCCCTATGCTCAGGGCCCTAGATGGTAAGGCATAGCTCTACAAAGAAAAGGTCACAAGGTCTAGTTCCTTCCATCTACTCCATGAACGTCACAATCATCACAATCACACACACAGACAAATAATGCAAGGATAAGCTAACCAAACAGATAAAGCATATATATATATATATATATATATATATATATATATATATATATATGAAAATCCATGCATTATATCAACTTAATAAACTCTCATATTAAAGAAATAAGAAAACATATTTTTACAAGTCAAACAACAAATACAAGCTTAGTTTGACAATTCAATAATTATTTAACAACTTCCAATTTTTTCCTTCCACAATGACTTAAATCATTATTGTATATGGTGGTTAAATATTTTAACTCTTGCTCTCTCACAGGGACTTATAAATTATTACATTTTTTCATTATAGTTTTTTATAAGGACATAAAACAGAGGTTACCCTCTCACAGGATCAATAGGAAATATAGTATAGTTTCATCCAAAGAACGACATGTCCTCTCACAGGACAAGGTCCTCTCAATAGGACTCTATGGATGTGCCAAATCATTGGTACCTCCATAGAATGACATGTTCTCTCACAGAACAAAGTCCACTCAGCAGGACTCTGCAGAGCATCCAGGAAAATGGTTGTTCAGGAAGGCAACATGTCCTTTTACTAGACAAGGTCTACTCAAGAGGACTCTACGGAGCATTGACCAAACTTCTGGAGGGTGACATGTCCTTTCACTGGACAAGGTCCTTTTAGAAAGACTCTATGGAAACCCTATGTCCCTTCGATATCTTAAAATCTTAAAGTTTCAATTTTCATGTCTTATTTATAAGATAATCACATCATTACTTACTCATCAAATTCATAACCCACCAACAACAACATAACTTTCATACAATTTACACAATTATTAAGTCAATGACCTATTTTTTTCACAAGGACTTATATTTATGTTAAGTTTATTATGATATCTATTATATTCAACAAGAACACATTTCAATTTACTCACATACATATATAAATCAACTTTGGAAATCATTTACATCAAAATAGTATAGAACTATGCAATTTCATTTTAAAATTTACTTTGCAGTAACAGCTAAAAGATATTAACATTTTATACCTCAAATAATTTTTGTTTAGCTCATGCTATATATCTTGATGGAAATATAATTAAGCCTATTTTCATAATAGAAAATTTTACTTATCAAGCAAAAATATACAAAAATTATAAAAATCAAAGAAGTCAAATTGCTTCACAGTATTGACAAACAAAACAACCAATAAGATTAGAGTATAAATCTAATTCTTCAAAATATTTATGCAACTAATTTTATATCACAGTAAAGATAAATGAGTCTAGGTTTTAAATTCTTTGGAATCACTAAAAAAAATAAGATAGACTATTTATAACAATTTTTCTGTTATAAACCTTTTGAGAAGTTGACACAAGCTAAAATCAGTGCACATCAAGCATCTTATAAAAATTATATACATTTGAAAACTTAATGAAAATGAGCATATTTTATATTTAAAGAAAGCTTAGGATGTTTAGCTTTTAAATATAATCAAACTCGTTCCAATCCTTGTTAAGTCTGGTTGCGTCCAAGTCATATTGGATTGTACCAAACAATTAAATCCCTAAGGTTTTGATGTTAACAAAGTATAAACTTCATGTATTAACCCTTCATACTTAAGCTACAGGTTCAACTATCTCTATGAGATACAAGCATAAAAGCTTGAACATAAAGGTTGTGGGCCATACTGCCTTAGCGTCCAATCCTGAGAAGACAAGTGCTTTAGCACTTGGCTTACAGTACAAAGGAAATGGAACAATTACTCGATCCTCAAGTACTGAAAATAATCATCAAAAGGTAACGTCCATAGGTTCAATAAGCAACCCGTGCCATAGCGCACAAAAGGGAAGATTTAAATTGTCTTGTCTTGACATTCTTAATTCCTTTTGACTTGTATTGTTAACATTTCTTTCAATTTGTACACTGAAAGTCAACTCTGAGTACTAGGCGACACTGGCAGATTGTACTTCTTTGAAGATATGCTGCAAAAAAGTGTTTGTTGTCCCCAACTCTCTCTGCATAATAATGACCTCATGTCAAGTGGCAAAGCTATTAGACAATGGCCAATTGGGATCTCTCAACAGATTTAAACTCTGAAGTCTATATAAAGCTTGAAGATGTTCGTATTAAGAAGTTGAATCACAAGACAATAATCTGATACAAAACGAACAAAGTGATGTAACGGTGTTGGTCTTACTGGACGAAAGAAACTTGAGCGAATTGAGTGAATCTTAGTTGTAGTAACTTAGCAAGTTTCATTGTATTCAAGATAATTGTGTAAATCAAGCAACATAACTCAGTCAACATTGTTTTAGCAACAGAACCAACTTGCACAGGGTACAACTCACTCATTTCTCAGTGTTTTAACATGAATCTTAAGTCCTTTCAAAAAGGCTTTGAGTCAACTTTTTCCAATGAAACAAAAATCAACACAAAAAGATAACTATGCATATTTCTTTAACACATGTTCAGTACGAAAATGCTCAAGCAGCATCACTAGTTATCAACAACCTTTTGTATCAACTCAAAACTCACAACTTTTCACCAAAACTCTAAGGAAATGTGACATGCAGGACCAAGCATAAGAAGGAAAATCAAATCTGAATTTATGGCTTCATGTACTTATGTACTTGCAAAGTCATCATTGTCAATTTTAGTGGTAAAATAAGTTTGCAGATAAATTCTAGTTTGGACCCAAAATGAACTACCGACAGGAAATAAAATTCTATTTGTTTCAAAATAATAATGACACATATATTTTCTCTTACATTGCTAAAAATAATAGTTTGTGTACTGGAAGATAATACACAGATACTATTTGGAATTATTTGTCAAGATTATTGAAATACATGAATTTTATGAAATAAAAAACTTCATAAAATTTCCAATATTTACTAAGGGTCATGAAATGAGTACGAGACTATTTTAAAAATATCTCTAGGTGTTAAATGGTCTCTAATAACATCTTCTAGGTCCTTTGACTGTCTATCAATTATCTCATTGTATTCATTTACTTTGTCGGTGATCTTCATATTATATTTCTGTAAATTTTCTTTACAAAAGTTCACATAGAAGCAAGTGTATATATATATATATATATATATATATATATATATATATATATATATAAATTCATGGAGAAATTTAAGTTTAATTTCTCTTTTTAAATTATTCAAACTTATTCACTGATTAATAAATAAGTCTTACTGACTACCTCAGTGCAAGTTATATTTATAATATTTAATGACTTGTCACATCCACTTTCAATAGAATGGTCAAGATCTCACCCACAAAATGAACTGCTCAGATAACACCGATTGAAGCAACACATGATGAACGATCAAGATCCCACCAAAAAAATCAACAGCCTAGATAACACCGACTGGAGCAACGCACATTAAATAACCAAGATCCCACGGGAAAAAAATCAACAACATAGATAACACCGATTGGAGCAACACATGTTGAACGACCAAAATACCACCGACAAAATCAACAACCAAGATCGCACCGAATAAATTGTCTTATTGTTAAAATTTTCTATAAATACAATGAATGTATTACCATCATATACACATACAAACTCACTTTCTCTCATTCTCATATATCCATCTCTAACTTCTTTTTTTTACATTAATAGCAAAGCCTAAACCATGAAAGCTACAACTGTTCCTTTTTTTTTAAACGACATCTTCATAGATTTGGAGAAGTATGTAATACATTTTGTACTTTTCAATGTTAATTATGTTATGATTTACAAATATTCATGTTGTTATTATTTCGATTTCTGCAAATAACAAATAATGTAATTCAGTCATATGCTCAAGTTATGCCTTCTTCCAGATCCCAAAATTGAATCTTTGTTGGTTCAAAATGGGTTTTCAGATGTTGCAAAGTTGTGTATTGCAATGGTGGCATGATTCCATTATATGAAGGGATAGTGTTTGAATGCCCTAGTGATCTTATAGTCATCCAATAAGTGGGGACATGTCGCTTGATGCCTTAAGGAAAACAATTTTTGACGCCAACGGAAGTTGTAGAATTTTACTTGATATTTTTACCGTTAACCAATTTACGCAAATGATGGTTGTTGAATACGATTGCAAGAAGCTCAAACACAACGATGATGTGAGAAAAATGTTTTTCATCTATTTGGAATTTAGTGCCAAAGGTTTGATTGAGTTTAATGTAACTTTTGGGCATTTTCCAAATAAAATATTTGCTCTACTGCACAAACCAAGAAAACCAAGAATTGCTTATGAGATCTTTGCTCTGATGCATAATGAATTTGTGTAATCATTGTGCAAACTAATTGTTCTAACTTTTGTCTGTACTTTAATTATGTTAGTCCTTGAATTATTTATCTAAGTTTCATTTATTTTTTTGTCTTTTTCAATCTAGATAAACTTGATTTCATTTATTTTTTCTTCTTTTCTTTAGGTACGTTTACTCTCAAATTATGTCACATATTCTAAATATTTCATTTAAGGATTATTTTTTTAAAAAAAAAATACTATTTGATAAAAATGGATTAAAAGTGTTTTCCTTAAAATAAATTAATTTAAAATGAATCTTTGTTGCATGATGTGTGGAATTGACAACATGATAGAAAGATTTAAAAAAAATTAATATAAAATTAACAACAACATATGCAATTTAAAATTATATTGTTATATAAAAATTAATATATATATATATATATATATATATTAATAAAAAAAATTTAAAATAGTTAAAATAATATTTTCTAAAATGTTTTTAAAAAAAACTCAGTTAAGAAAAAAAATAATTTCTTAACTGAGTTTACAAAAAAAAACACATTTAGAAATCGATTCCTGAAGCTTCTAAACGTAAAAAAAAAATGTGGTTAAGAAATCAATTGGGGAATTGATTTCTTAACTACCAAAATGGAAAGAAAAAAAAAAGTAGAAGGTGAGAAAGGGAACCAATTTCTCACCTTGAATAGTATTTTGTATTATCCATGTAAATAATTTTTGGATATATTATTTGGGTAAATAATTAATTTTTTTTGTATTATTTGGGCAAAAAAACTCTGAAAATGGAAGATGAGAGAGATGAGATTTTTTATTTTAAAACTAAATTACAATATTGTCCCTAAAAAGTTAACTAAAATAAAAAGTGATGGTTATTTTCTCCTAAATATTTTGGGGGGGGGGGGGTGTAATAAAAGAATGTATGTAAGAAAAAGTGTATTAGCAAAATTAATATATTTCGAGCATTTCTCAAAAATAAATTTCATGCTAAACTAATCATTGAATCCCATCCATATAGCATATATTCAATTATTCATATACATATACAAGTAAATTTTAAAGGCACTACCAAAAACATATGAAATGACACCTTTTCATGTTTTTGGATCTTCACACACTAACATACTATATCACCATGTATGTTTTTATTGTTACTAGGATCCTTGTTAACCAAAAGAAAAGACAACAATTATAAGGAAGAAAAACTCCAAAATGTAGAACTTAAAAATTAGGAAGACATTGAGTACACATGTGGTGCGAGCCTGGGCCTAGGGTGCACTGAAAGAGGCACGGCCCGTTGTAGGGTTAGCCCATACGCTTCATCCATGTTCAACTTTTCTGGGTTCATGCAATCTTCTAGTTCCCAATCAAATGAATGGGCCAAGGCTGCAGTGAGAAGTTGAACCATTTGAAGCCCAAGACTAAGTCCAGCACAAATTCTTCGTCCAGCACCAAAAGGTATCACCTCAAAGTCATTGCCCCTAACATCAACATCGGCCTTCTCACCACCTAGAAGAAACCTTTCGGGCCTAAACTCCAATGGGTCATTCCACTCTTTTGGGTCTCGGGCTATGGCCCAAATGTTCACCAAGAGTGTAGCACCCTTGGGGATGTGGTAGCCAAATATCTCACAACTCTCGGCAGCAGCACGTGGCACAGAAAGAGGGGTTGATGGGTGGAGTCTGAAGGTTTCCTTGATAACAGCTTGTAAGTATGGGAGGTGGGCCAAGTCCTCTTCTTTGACACTCCTATCTCGACCCACAACGGTGTCCAACTCTTGTTGGAGTTTGGCCAAAATTTGTGGGTTTTTTATTAGTTCCGCAATGGCCCATTCTGTGGTGCTTGATGATGTGTCAGTTCCTGCCGTAAACATGTTCTACAAAATGAACAAAGTCAATAGTTAGTGATTTATACCTTTGTACTTGAGAAATGGTGTACACTATTGCAAGGTGTGATACTAGACCTTTTAGCAAGTAGATTCTAAGGTGAGATGTTGTAGTTGGATAAGAATTGGAAAATTGGAAAGTCAAATGTGTCCCTCCAAAAGTATAGATTAAAGTAAGATATTAAGTTGAAATTGTAGACAAACAAATATTAGGTTGAAATTTTACTACCAAGTATAATTTAAAATGAAGCCTTACAATTTGGTAGAGTTTTTCATTTTTTTTAAGATTGAAATGTCCGATGGGTTTCTCTAATAGAGAATTGCAGTTGCACCTTACAAGTAGGCTTTAAGCTGAAGTGTCACGGACTTGTTAGGTAAGGATTTCTAATAATGGGAAAAAAAAGTCCAATGTGGCTTAACTTTTAGAATAGACTAATGGATTACTTAGAAAATTTTAAAACAATAATTGCGCTTAACTTTTGGTTTCTAGTCGGTGATGATGCATGATCTTTAGTACCAAAAGAATTATTTTCAAATGAGCAATGAAATACTAATTTTAAAAGATTTTGTATTAAAGTAAGTTGATGGTTAACTCATCTTATCCAGTTCACTTTAATAAGTTATTGTAAAATAATCTTAATTTAATGATATGGTTTATCTAACTTTGTTGCTTAATAACTTAAGCTCTGTGCAGTTACGTTATAAGTTATTTGATATGAATTTTTTTTTTAGAAAGAAGAATGTCTATATAAAACCAAGAAGAGAAACGAATTTTTCTTTTTTCTTTTTTGCTATTCCTATTCCTAATGTCGTTCTACCAAAAATGATTATTACCAAAGATTTTAAAGAGTTGGCAATCCTACTATAAACGAGTTATGGAAGAGTATAGGTACCAGAAGTAGTGCTTTAATCTCGGTATCAGTGAGATGGTTTCCATGATCATCCCTCACATCTTTAAGTGACAATAAGATACTCAAGAAATTCTTATGATTCTCATTCTTGGAAGAACTGTTATTGTGCTCCTCAATAATGCTGGTTAAAAATGCATCAAATCTTTTGTGTAATTTTTTCATCTTAGCTTGCACCCCTTGAAGGTCTAGCCACTCCAAGGAAGGAATAAAGTCACCAATGTTGAAAACTCCAGCCAACACCATCACCTCCATCACCATAGCCTTAAACTCATCAGCCCTAGGATCACACCCTCCATTGCCATCGTTAAACACTCTTCGTCCAATCATTGCCCTCGCTAATGCGTTGGTGGTGCATACATTCAATAATTGTCCCAAATTCACTGCTTTTGTGTCTGAACTTGCCAAGTTGCATGTCAATCTAGCTACCTCTTCCTGCAAGTGGAGTTGAGTTAGGTAGAATTAATTAATTAATGACATTAAATTTGAGAAAGAAATGAATACGTGACACTTCTTTAAAAAGGTAACGTAATGCTGCCATTGCCACTACTTACAAGATGCAGCTTTTACGCGGTCCTATTTTTGCTGTCGGCAGAGCTAGCTAGATGCATTTTAAGAGGATAAAACAAAGTTGTACTATATGAACACCTAGGTCTTTCCATATTTGCATTACGTAATAATTATGACTTCCATTATATCCTTTTAAAAATAAAATTGTGAAGCCGCTTAAAATTCAATTGCATTCACTTAACTTTTTTATACAGTTTATATACTTGGTTAACAAACTAGGCACGTACAAAAATCAAGTGATTACTTTTGTAATTATACTTTTATTTCTTATTAAATAATTAAGTAACAATTAATTAATTATACCAATTATAAGAATCTTTTCTAAAACTGCTTCAAGTATCCATAATATTTTTTTTTGAAAAAGGTACAATTAAAGTGACATCCATTTTGAGTTATGTGTAGTTTTGAAGACAAAAATAAAGGGAGACAAAAATAAAGTATTTTTCTTTAGAAGGCAAAAAAAAGTTATATATGTATTCGTCATCACTCATCATTGATGTGATAGTGAAGGAATAGAGAAATAGAAATGAAATGAAATAAAAGAAAAATAAATTTATAAATGAAATTATTGTTAAAAAAATTCTTTAATCTGTCCGATGATTCATAGACAAATAAAAATATATTAAAAAAAACGGGGGACGTTATACTTGTACGTAAGTATATAAGTGAGAACGTCAGATGGGGCCGAAAATCGTTTGGGACAAGCAAAAATGGACAAATCAATGTCATCCTACAGCAAAAAATTAAATGATAAATCGATATTCAGAATTGAGAAATAAATTGTAGCTGTACGTGTCTGGCTCATATAAGAACGTCAGGTAATGCTGAAAAATGGATAAGAAAACATCTCTCGTCGGTGAGAAATTAGGTGAGATAATAAGGGGTGTTTGGTTTGACTGTTTTCTGTTTTGATTTTTACTGAAAACAAAAAATGGTGATGAAAATGTGTTTGGTTATATTTTTGAAAACATTTTCAGTAAGAATGAAAACAGGAAACAACTAGAAAATGAAAACAATAAAATCTCATTTTTAGTGTTTTCAGTTGAAAACAGGAACCTCATTTTGGGGATAAAATGAAAATGCGATGACAAAGATTGTAATTTTAAAGCAAATCTAAAAATAAAAAAAGACATGAAACTCAATACATCAAACCAAACATATTTTCAGAATTCTAATATTTTGAAAATGAAAACAATTTTCAGAAAATAAAAATAAAAAATGAAAACAGAAGATAAAAATGTAAACCAAACACACCGTATCTTGGCCGAAAAACACGAAAGGTTTATAACTGATTTACTATTTTAACCTAGGAGAAAAAAAGACTATTTATGCTTTCATGATCAAAGAACAAGACTTACTTTTTTATTATTCAATCAAGACTTACCATTATATCATATTAATTTGACCTAAAAAGAGTTAGTAATATATTATGAATATATGTAATGACTTTTAACATTTTTTACCAAGTCATATAAAACGGTTTATAAATATATTTTTAAGAAATTAATACATTAAAGATAAACAAATGAAAGAAAGAAAAAAGCACACACACAGAGTACTCTTTTTAAGAAGAAAACAATCATCACAAGGAACAAGCATGCATTCACTTCTTAAAAAATTGTTTTTTATTTCTGTTTTAGAAATATCCTGTTAATTTGATCGATCGGGGGCGAAGTAACCGACTTGAAGATTTTCTCTCTTATTTGGTGCATGAGGAATTTTGCTATCCCACGAAACTCACCGTAGTCTGAATAAACATTAACAGGGCAACTCGAAAAAAAAATGGGACCTAAAATAAAAAATTAAGAGAATTTATTTATTTTAAAAAGTGATACGTGAGGTCTTTTAGTTAAGATATATGACTTTTTTATTTTAAAAAACTAATAACAAATATTGATAAATTTAAAATTTAAGCTTTAATTATTTTATTCTATAACTAAACCTAAACATCATGAGCCGGGATGAAACTCGTGAGTGGATCCTATATCCTGATGAACTAAATTTTTTAGTTTGTAAGTTTTTTTTTTAATTTTTAGTTTTTCTTCTTCTTTTTTCGTTCCTTCTTCTTATTTCTCTTTAAATAAAATATTGAATAGCGTGTCCTTGACCCGAAGTACTCGTCCTCTTTTCTAGCCCCAGTTTAAAACATTTTTAATAGACTATTAGGAAAAGATATTTTTTTTAAATGTTAAACAAAACATACTAAGCGAGACAATTTTTTTTCGACATATACTAATGAAAAGCTTAACATCAAGAGGCAATTAAAGAATTTTCTAGTTTAACAATTCTTAAAATCCTTTGAATTAAATTGTCTTTAAATCCAGGCACCACGCGTTTCAAATGTGGCGTTGAACAAGAATTAAGTAAATAGGTTTTGTGATGAGTAAAACAAAACGAATTTTACAGAAATACTGTCAAAAAAGTTTATACAAACAAATATCATGAATAGTTGAATGTACAAATAGAAAAGTAAAATAACGTACAGATATGTGTCAGAAAAAATATCAGTAATATAAAAATACGTAGTTTTTTTCATTAATTTATTAATATATATATATGGTTAAATTACTCATTTATCCCTGTTGTTTACATTTTACTCCTGTTGTTTATATTTTAATTTTTTTTAGTCTCGATAATTTAAAAGTGATATTTTTAGTCTCTATAATTTATATTTTAATTATTTTTTAATTTTTACTAAAAAAATATAAAAACAATTAGCTAGATTATAAATTATTAATTATTTTTTTATAAATTATCTTACAATAAATTAGTTACGAATTATTTATTAATATTTTGTAATTAATTATAATTGATAATTAAAATATAAAGTAAAGAGACTAAAAAAATAAGATTATTTTCAAACTATAATAACTAAAAGAGAATTAAAATACAAATAATAAACATTAAAAAAATCACTTTTAAAACTATAAAAACTAAAAAAAATTAAAATATAAATTATAAAGACTAAAAAACCACTTGACTAATTTAATATATATATATATATATATATATATATATATAACCTAATATATACACTATTTACTCTACATTTATATGAAACTTTATATTATCTGTTTGATAAATAATTTTTTAATAACTTTTATTATTTTTTAAAATATAACTTGAAATAACATTTTTTTATAATGTTAGATTCTAATTTATAGTTTTTTATATTTTATTATCCTTAAAATATTTATACAATTTTCTGATTACTTATAAATAAAATCATAATTTTATTCTCTTTCTGTCATTTTATATTTTTTTATTATTTTAACGGTTAATTTTATTATTATAAAAACAATTAATTTTATAAAATATTTATAATTTAATAAACTACATTTTGAATTTTCAACTCATTTTAGCAAGCATAACTTTAATATAATATTGCAAATGCAAATTCAATAATATCTGTATATAATAGTTTAATATAATTTTATCTAGAATCATTTGTGTTAACCCAGAGTTACTAAGGACAAAAAGGTAGATACGAGACACTCAGGGTATGTTTGGAAACCCGTTCAAATCTCCTTGAACAGAAAAATCATGCTTTCCAATGCAAAAATTCAAAAGCTATCTGAGTGTTATAACTTTTGTTTGAATGCCAGTTATATCCAAACAGACACTCGGACAATCAATCCAATGACATAAAAGGAAAACCGCAAGGAATCTAAACAAAATATGGCAGTATTTCACACAAAGTAACCGATGTGGGGAGGAAAAGACAAGAAAAAACTGTATATGTAATTTTTTTTATCAACAACAGGATTGAATCCATGACGTTTCTTTTCTTAATCGTTTCACCCGCTTTATATCTCTTGAACTATACATGTAATAAGTTATAGTATTATATTTCAAGAAAGATAGGGTAAAATGGAATATGTTAAGTAGGTGCACGTATTATATACCAATATTCACGTATCATTATCTATGCATAGGATATTCAGTGGACATATATAGGAAAAATGAATTCACCTGACGCAAGTGTCTAAATTCATTCATGGCCTTGCCGGAGAAGAGGTGAACGGAGGTGAGTTTCCGGAGCAATCGCCAGCGTGGGCCGTAGGGGGCAAACACCAGATCTTGGTAGTTATAAGCTATATATTTCGCGCCGGCGTTCGGTGGCCGGCTGCTGAAATTAGAGTCATGAATCTTCAAGAACTGTTCCGCCACCGAGGCCGACGCGGCAACCACGACATCGACGAAGCCGAGGCGGAGGTGCATCAACGGGCCGTGGATGCGGGCCAACGCCGCGAGGGAGTGGTGCGGCACCGGGCCCATGTGTGGCAAGTTTCCCACTATGGGCCATGGTTTAGGGCCCGGTGGGAGGGGGAGGGATGGGCGTGTTATGAACTTTATTATACGATATATGAGGATTGCTGCTGCGATTGTAGCCAAGGCAACAATCAATGGAGACATGGTTGATTTTGTGCTATGGTTTCAGACTAGGTTTTGAGATGATGTAGTTATGTGTAGTATCTTTAGTTGATATGTTGTTCATAAAGCTCAACCTTGGCGCTATATATAGAAATCTTTTCGCTGATCTTTAAAATTATTAATTTTCCAACAAATTGAACGGTTGACACAGTCATTTTTATATTTATTAAAAAATCTAGACTAGTAGGATTTGGAGGCTTCCACCGATATGTCGTATATGTGGCTAATCTCGTTGGCGATTACGTGAGGAGCTTACTATACCAAACGATTTATAAGTTTTAATGAGTCTTAAATAAATGAGCCTTTGAAATACAATTCACTTAAACTTATATGTTAAAAAATTGTAAAAATAGGAAAAGATAGCAGGTTCAAATTTCTTGCAAATAAAAATTAATAATACTAATAATTAACATTTCTTCATAATAATACTAAAATGTAGTATTTTTTTAACTAAGAATATTTTTAATTGGAAGTTTCTTCTTCAAACTCAATAGATTGTTATCGTGATATAAGGTCTCATTATATTTATATTTATATGAATTATAATAATTTATTTAATAGAAAAATTTGTATTGCTCCTTTGAGTCAGTGGTAGTCATAAATAGAAAAGGACTTTTCAGAAAATATTTTTTATACATATGCACAGTTTGGCATATCAGGTGCGTGTTTGCGGTACAAACTTAGGTTTGGGCGCGTCAACATCCATTTTCAGAAAGCACCAAGTGCCTTGCTTTTGTGGTGAATAGAGACGGGGCTAGCATGGGGCTTCAGCCCCACTCCCAAAAGCTTTTAAGTGTATAATAATAATAATAATAATAATTAATAAATTTAATAATATTTGTTACAATAAGTTATAATCCAACCCAAAGATATATATATATATATATATATATATATATATATATATTAATATATATTAATAGATATAATAATAATGATATTTTATGACTTTTTTTTATCAATTATTATTATCTTAGCTAATTATGTTTTATGCATTATTATAAGTCTCATTTATATATCTATATATTTAATTATTACAATTAATTATTATTAATATTATATTATATATACTTGATAACTTTTTTTAGTTATTATTATATTTAATAATTTTTTTCTTTTTTATTATGAGACTAAAATTATTGTCTATTTAAATATTATTGTACGTGTGAGATCAAAAAATCTTTCAAAATTTAAAATAAAAAATTAGAATAATTATAAATGCACGTGTTTTCTTTTCATATGATTTGAATAAAAATCAATTTTAGTTTTACTTGTAAAACTAATAAATAATTTTACAAAAAGTAATTGTTTTTTAAATATTTATTTGTTAGAAATTATACATTTAAGTAATTAATTAAGACAATGTTTGGTTGATTTACATTTACATGTATTTGAGATGAAATTTTTAAAAATTGATGTAGGTTACACACTTTTACACTCTATTTCAATTTAAATATTTCATCCTAATTCATTTTCAAACATCTTTCATTCCTTCAAACCAAATTCATCCTAAAGTTAAAAAAAAAAAAAAAAATCAACTCCTCATTCGATGATTTCCTGTATCTGTCCCTGGCATCGAATGCATGTTGGAGTTCATATCACCGCATTGCTACAAGCAAAACAAACACACCTCAAATTGTTGAAAAAATAATTATTTAACGCATTCGTTCGAACATGTTTTTCATTATACGTACGATAAAAAAAAAATTATGTAAAATATCACTAAACAGAAAATGGAAGTAGTTACTAAATAAGGGATAAAACTTTTTCATTCTGTAAATCTCATATAAAATTTATTTAAAATGAATATGTTAGAAACTATCGTGGATGGATGATCATCGCAAACCCAATTTTCGTGATGGTGATGGACAATAAATATAGTAGTTTTAAGTTTTGTCAAGAGTTTAATTTGGCTTATACAGGACAAATGATACCTTTTCGATAGCGATCGATGATAGAAAATAATTTTCTTCGAGCTTTTTTACATGATTAATTTTCTTGACAATAAATTAAAGAAAAAAAACTTGCACTCAACACTATATATTTTCTTTCTCAAACTAAAGCATTGCAAACATAATATAAATGTTATTTTCACAATTATTATTTCATAACTTTTTATGCGAAAAGGACATTTTTAGTTTAGCATTTGTCATGAGGGAGACCATAATATTTAAAACTTAGACAAGAGGAAGTTGTTGTCGTTGTCATTAGTTATAGTGCATTGATAACTAGGTTTTGCATATAATATAAACGCAAAAAGATCCTAACAGAAATTTATTTTTTTTGAGAAATTGACCAGGTTAAGTATGTAATGTAGGTAGGAACGTGCGCCGAGTGAACAAGTCTTGGGATTACGGGCAGTTGAGAGCGTTCCAGTATGGACTTACTCGTCAAAGCTGATTACGCAGTTTGACATTTCATCGTGTCAGTGTTAGGTAAGCACTGCGTCACCTTCACGTACTTGAAACTTTAGGGTAGCCGGAATCCATGCACAAAATCTACAACCAATTCAAACTATATTGCTGAGAAACAAGGTCACTAATTTTTATTTTTATTTTCTTAATGCAAAATTATATTTTTATCCTGCTAGTTATATTTAATTTCGATTTTAATATTTTTTAAATTTATTCAGAAATTTAATTTTTTACGTAAATTTGATTAATTTCTAAGTCCAAATTTAAAAGTTAAAAAATAAACATTCATTATCATGTATCACATTTTATTGGATCATTGTGTCATTTTAACCTAAAATGGGGATAAAATGGAGAACAAAAATGTAATTTTTTTACCCTCTGGGCTGCAACTTCTTCATTTCAGATTCACACACCTTCCTAACTTCCTTGGCCACGGCGAGGTTGCGATGTCGTGGGCATGCGGTGAATTATTTTATGTCTTCAAAAGCTGCTCATCACCCTCTAATTCTCACCCCAACTGCAGTGTCGTTCTTCCGCAAGCAGTTGTTCCCTTTCCTTTTGTTCCTTTCCACATATGCTGAATTTTTATTTGGTGAACTTTTATTTCCATAAATCATAAATCCACGCTTTTGCCTACACCTTCAACAACAATTAAGTTATTTTATTTGCATAACTTTTCTTTTTTTTTTCTTTTCTTCAGAGTCCCCCAACCTTCCATAAGGGATTAATGCAAAACAATAAAGTGCAAAGCAGAGAACGTTGATGAACGTGGTGAAGTGGAACATAACGTGTGTTTTTGTTTTTTGTTATTTTTTATTTAATTAAAACGTTATTATATGACATGGTAAAATATAGGGATGTGATTGGTTCGAGTAAAATATTTTTATACAGTTTAATTTCTTGTTAAAATGCCACACATTTTGATGGTCTAATTAAAACGTGACACATGACATGTTATAATCAATCTTCTTGTATATCGTTTAAATTTGGATTTGAGAATCAACATATAATTGGGGGATTAAATTCATGAATAAATTTTAAGGATGACTAAAATTGAAATTAGAGACAAATAGGGGACCAAAAATATAATTTTTTCTTTTTCTTAATTATCAACTTGAAAATTTAAAAGTTTAATTTGGTCTCCAAATTTTTAAAAGATTTAATTTCATCATCATTTTTTTCTAAAATGCATCAATTTGATCTTTTTGATCCAATTAAGCTAACACCATCAAAATCGTCACTATATTTATTATTTTAGGAGTAAAATATGTTTGAGAATCTTGTAAAATTTGAAAAATATTAGTTTTGTTATAAAAAATTTCTCATATTAGTTTGGTCTTTTAAAAATAAAATATATTTTTCTTGATCCTTAGTGATAACTCTGTTAAACGGAAAATTGACTTAGTTAATAAACTTACGTATTAAATTTGATTACAAACGAATTAAATAATTTATGGTGGTTAGAATTTCCTAAAATAAATTTAACAATTTTTGGTGACTAAATCTCCCCAAAAATTGTAATAATTTGTCAATTTCTGAGAAATTTTCTCGAACTGTTTAATGACATTAGTGGGAAAGATGAAATAACATTGGGTTCTAGTATCTTCCGAGTGTGTTTCGAAAGGTAGTAAGAGAAAGTAATTAAATCCGTTAATCACGTCTGAAAACCATGAAATGGAATTACCATTGAACTAACAACAAAATATTTTATTTTTATAGGGACCAAATTAATACAAAAAATTGTATGAAGATAAAATTAATATTTTTCAAATTTTACAAGGCCTGCAAGCATATTTTACACTTATTTGAAAAAAATGATTTCCCTTTTTTTGTCTTCTTCCTCAGGATATCTATGGAGGGTTTCACTGAGGTTCCTCTCTGACGATGGACTCACTCAGATTTGATCCCAATCGAGAATTGGCATTTGCACGCCTATGTTTCAACCACTCTTTTTTCTAGTTTCATTTTTCATTCGTTTAACTTAATCATTGAAATATTATTTGGGTGGGGGTTGAGATTGATTACTAATTAATGTTAATGTGAATTTGAATGATAATGTTAATGTTTTGATGTCTTGTGTTGCTTTTCACTTGAGGATTTAGTTGTTTTGTTAGGATTTGGTAATAGATGATAATGTCACTCCGTCATTTGAAGAAGAAGAAGAAATGATAAATTATTTTTTAAAATAATAATAAATATAGTAATAGTTAAAAAATTTTAGTATTTGTAAATAAAATTTGTTGAAATTCGTAATCTAACAATGTCAATTTAATTGGATGGAAAAGACAAAATTGGTGTATTTAAAAAAACTTGAGAATCAAATTGAATCTTTTAATAACTTAGAGACCAAATTGAATTTTTTAAAATAATTTGGGGACCAAATTGAATTTTTTAAAATAATTTGGGGACCAAATTGATAATTAAGACTTTTTTAAGGTAAATATTCACTTTCATCCTTGAATTTGTAAGGCATTTGACACTTAGGTCCCTAAAAATGAAAAATAAAATTTTGTCCCTGAATTTTCAAAAAATGCAACAAATCCTTACCGTCAATTTTCTCTGTTAACTCAAACAAAAGTGTCTACATGGCATCACTAGACCTATTTGTCATCGAAAATTTTATTTCTTGTTAATGACACGGTTGGACTAAATTGCTATCATATGTAATTTTGGTTTTTTACTACTTGGATAATACATAAAAACAACATTTGTTACTCATTCTCACCAATGCCTACCTTTTGAGTCTTCTGATGTTTCCATCTTCTTTGAGTGAGTGAGAGTCAAAGAGACAACCTCTAATGACACCATCGGTATCGTCAACGAGCATTTTTCTGACTCGATGTTTCAAGACAAAAGGCCATTGTTATTTGTTATGCACTTTGTCACAAGGTAAGAATTTGAATATATTTTAGTGCATTATTTACTTCCTTTTTGTGGAAGTTGTTTCGTTGTGTGTGGTTGTGTTTTATGTTTTTGTCGTTGTTGTTTTAATAAGAAGACATCCAAGATGGTGAAAATTCTATCATTTTTCTATCCAAGAATTGAAGTTAGGATTTAGGGTTGTATTGATATATTTGCGTTATAGTGTGGGTGCACTCTATTTTTCGATCAAAAAATGTTGTTATGCTAATTTATACGAGATTAGTGTTTCAATTCATGATGTTGTTGTTTATAAAATTTGTGTCTTTGTGTTTTGATAAGTAAGTGTTCTTGTTATTGGATTATTAAGCTTGTCAATACGTGTGTTTGTGTTGGTGCTTAAATATTATTAGAATCTTGTATTTTGGAGAAAGTCTAGCTTTGCTTTAATGTCTTGTAGGATGTTTGATCACGTCAATGTTGTTGTGCCCCACAAGGGTAAATTCAGAAGGGATGATCATGGCACGATGAAGTTTGTTGATTGTGAGTTCTATGTTTGGGAGGACAATGAAGTGGATTTGATGATAATGTGAACTATTATTGACTTGTGTAAATATTGTGGAGGTTATTCAAGATTTTTTGTTGTGTATTTTTTGGAACCTGATAGGTTTGGATGGTGGGTTGCTTTAGTTGGAGAATGAAAGAGACATCTTGCACATGTGTAACACAAGTATTGTTCACCCTAACAAAGATGTGCATGTCTACTTTGAGCGTGTAGTGGATGATAAGTCGAATATAGTAGTTGATGTGCTATATAAGGTTGTGTTGGACCAAGTTAAAAACACAATAAATGTTTTAGTGGTGACCTAAAGAAAGAAATTGAAAGGTGTTGGATGCATCATGTACTAAATTGTTAAGTGCTAATGTTTAAGGACTAAAGTGTCATTTTTTAAAACACATTATTGAATATGTGTTTTGATTTATGCAAAAGGTGATATTTGGTGATGCACATAGATTTTGTGTGATGCATTTGTGACGCAACTTCTATAAACAATGGAAAGATAGGGAACTAAGAGGGTTAGGGTGGAAGTGTTCATAGTCAACAATAGTTATGGAATTCAATTTTCATATGGAAGTTGTTAAAAGGAAGAATAACAGGGCTTGGGCTTATGTGAAAATATCAAGTGTTATGTCATGATGATTGTTGCTAAGCTTAAGATGGCTGCTAGGATGGAACCTTTGGTACCTATACAATAATCAAGGTTGGAAAAAGAGAAAATTGAAAGCAACAAGTGGACTCTGTATTGGGTTGGTGACCTGAAAAGCAACATATTTGAAGTACATTTTCATGAAAACAAACTGGAAGTGGACTTGCTTAGTCAAACATGTACATGTAGAATGTGGCAACTCACAAGCACATATATAATAGTTGAGTTATAAATGTGTTTTTATTTTATACATATGTGGAATAATAACTTCATTATTTTTTTGTCTTAAACAAGGTTGCCTTGTAGACATGTCATTACTGCTATCAGATTCAACAATCACACACTCGAAGTCTACTATAATGATAAGTTGACTACAAGTTCCTACAATACATCTTATGAGTATTACATCATCCCAACAACAAGCCAACAATACTCGGGGAAAACTCCTTTTGAGAAGCCAACACCACCACCAATGAAAAGAAGATATGATTGTCCAAAGAAATCAAAAAGAAGGGATCAAAATAAAAGTCAAGTTAGCAACAATAAACTAAAAAGAACTTACAAGGAAACCACTTGCACAAGATGTGGTCATTCGGGTCAAAACAAAAGGGATTGTACAAATAGCGGTGTTCCACTAAAACCCAAAAATTGACAACCACCACCCAAGGATATTGATAGCACCTAACCATAAACTGTCGTCAAAATATATGTTATTAACTCTTATAGGATGAGATTGATTAGTCTTAATCTACACCAAATACAGAACATGCAACAATGGCTGACAATGGTTTTTTTGGGATATATATGTATATGTTGATTAGAACAAAAATAATTATGATGGTTTGTTTTTTTGGAGAATTTTCATTGTCACAACATTGTGTATTGTCATTTGACCATAATTTGTTGCTTATTTTAGGAGTTATGACCATTGTTTACACTTTTTTTATTTTTTGGTATTGTCACAGTGGAAATTTTACTATCTTTAATAGTTTAAGAATGACATTAATCATGTTATGTTTGATTTGTATTAATATTAAAGTGCTTAAGTTTAATGTTTTATGACACTGATCTTTCAATTTGAACTTTAATTTTTCATTATCGTAACTTAATAAGGTAGCACGAAGCAAAAGATAGCTGATTTGAGAGGCTCACGTTTACAACAAAATGACAAATAAATTCTTGAATAATATTACCTAAATTCATTTAAATCCCTGAATATAACAACTTGCTACCAAAATAGTTCCCGACCAACATTTACAACCAATCCCTACACCAACAACTTACATTTCCATTTCATACAATCTAACCACCCAGTGGCCACTCTTAAACCAACCATAAACAAAACCACCATAAGATAAAACAAAAGGGAAAGAAAGTATTTTACAATCTTCAACTCCTTTTGCTAGTCATCAATCATCACCCTCAGTTTTTCCATCCACTTTTCTTCAATAGGATTCACCCAATAAAAAAAATAATTTTCCATCGTTAGTCATGAATGGAAAGTCATTATATCAATTAAAAAACTTTAACAATTACATTATCAACAAACAATGCTTACGAGTAAAGGAAAACAACCTTTGACAATAGACAATGGTAAAACAACCTCCCCGAATGTTTAAAGGGTTTTGATGTTCTAATTATAATTTTCATCTCACAATAACATTCAACATAACACCCATAACTATTGTCATCATTGTTGGACGACTCACCTTCACCGAAACTCCTTTATTTGTAAATTTGATTTTTTTTAATATTTAAATATATTCATTTATTTATTTATTATAAATTTAATTAAAGTATAATTTATATATTTAACAATATATTTATTATGAATTCTATTATATAAAATTAAATATTTCTTCTATGTAATCTCAAACTAAAATACTAGTTAGAAAAAAAATATCTATTTAAGTATTGTGTGTGAACACTAATTATATTTTTGTCTAATTTAAAGTTTGGCAACCAATGATATGACACCAAGAAGATAAAATTAGAATGAAATGAAATCCCCTTATTTAGTTTTTTTTCGGTCAACAACCACCACCATTTTTTAATTTTTCTATTATCCAAGATTCAAATTAAATTGCGTATAACAAGGCTATTCAAACAATATATGAGGGTCATAAACTCATATATTCTTAGAAGTTGACTTCTTGTATATCATGAGGTAGCAATATATTTTGAAATTCAGCTAAGGAAATATCAGGAAAAAGGATACGGGTCTGATTCTGCTGCAATTTTAAAGAACAGATATTTTATTCTTTTGTAGATGACATAAACAATAGAGAATTGTAAATAGTTTCATGTAAAACCAAGAAAAGGGACATATGCGACGTTATCTATTTTTAGTTTGAAGATGAAGATCAGAATAAGAATAGTTCCTGAAAGCTGAATTCATCAATTGACCATTCATTACTTTTCAAACAAATGCACTAGATAGTTTCAAAACCATGCCTGAATAGTGAATACTTGTTAATATTTTTCCCTGTTCTTCTGGAATACCTATATACATTTATTCGCACTTTGACAAAAAAAAAATTATGAACGCATTGAAATATAATCATTGTCCTTTTCTCATGTTTTCGGCAGATAGATGCACCAAGCAATTAACAGCCGGTGATTCAACCAATTTTGTATATGTAGAATGAAAAGAAGGTAACTAATGATTAATGAATGTTAATCTAATTAGAAAAGATCATAATTGTATCCCATTGAGACACGGGTTTTAATCACGTTGTTAATGTGTACTTTTATATATATTTAGTTTATATATATAATATTATAATATTATAATAATAAACTCCGTTAACTTAAGGAGACTAATAACTTTGAACAATGTCTAAAGTATTAAAAACATAATGATACTTGATATTTATTTTTGTAAGTAATTAAGAAAATTTAATATAGTAATATAGAATATTATTTCCTTTTATAGCCCACTAGGATCAAGTTTCGTGTAAACATAGTGGTAAGACGTTGGAGATTAAGATGAATGCATAATGACTTAACTTCGATCTTAAAATTATATAAGAAAATCTTTTAATTGGTGTTATTGGGATATTTATTAAGAAAACCCTAACCTTAAACTAATTTTATTAAACTGGGTCTGATTATATATTGACTTGATCAAGATACTCAACACTTGAATCATATATATGTGTATATAATAAATATAATAATAACAAACTTTATAATATATAAACAAAAAAGATGATTTGATGGTTGATGTTGCACGAATTTATCTACATGACCTAACGTTAAATATTTTGGAAAAAATAGTTTGTGACCATAAAATTAGTATGAACATAAAATCTCTCATTCTCTTATACTTGTTTTTTTATTTTTATTACATATAAAAATAAATAACACCAAATTGATATCATGATCAATTTAATATGTGTGTTCACAACAAAGCTTATAAAAGGAATGGTTCAGCTTGTCTCCCTAAATTTGTCCCTGTTTTGATTCTCTTAATTATTTTATATTTGTATCCTTATTGTTATTTTTAATTTTAGTCTTTGAAGTAGCAACCAACCCATTAATCTTTTATTGTTACAGTCCCTGTAAATTTTTAACATACATCTTTTTATATTATTTTTTAAAATTTTAATCCATGATATTTATGCAAAATTAGGCCTGTTTTAATAACGTAATCGTAACACTTTACAAAATTTCCTTGACGTCACATATTAAAATAAGAAAAATTATTTAACAGGAACTTAAGCAAATAAAAAATTAAAATAATCAAAATGAAAAAAAAAGTAATTTTATAAGAACTAAACGCTGATAGGCATATAAATATTCTTTTAGAGCAAAATCTTTTAACATATGTACATACATGTATATGTATGTATTCATTTAAATTTTGATTTATGATGTAAAACTTATCTATATTAAATATGATTTTTAACATGAAAATTGTTAATTTTATTTAAATTAAATGCATTTAAAAAAATTGTGTAGAGCATATGAGTGCACCATAATCAAAGAGACCATTTTCAATTGATTCAATAGGTTATGTGAATGTTATAAATCCTTAATACACTTTTCTATTTTTATCAAACAAAAAATATGAGTGCACTATTCAAAATTAAAAATGAATTTGATTTCATCGAACTTGAAGCGACGAGCGTACTCCTTGATGGTGATCATAGCGGCGATGCCCTTGCGCTCGAGGGCGATGTGCTTCGCCTTCATGAAGGCAGACTCATCGAGTGCATCAGCACCAAAGGAATAGCAAAGGCAGAGGCGGTAGTGATAGCGGCAGAACCTTGGGGGTGGGGATCTGCACGGTATCGTTGTCCTTGTGTGTGTCAGCAAGGAAGTTGTAGAGCGTTGCAACGTCATGAACGAAGGCATTGGCAGCGTTGGGAGCAGCATGGAGCGTGCTTGGAAACCCTAGTGTACCAAAACAGATTCGGCGACTGCAAACATAACACCAAAATGAAGAAAGGGTTAACATGTACAACTTAATTTCTGATTTCTTTGTATAATTTATGTGTGACATATTTTGCTGGCATGTACATGAATGAATTTGTTTACTCATGTAGATTTGTAGTTTTTATTACTCAAAGGAGTACGTAATTTTTTCCCTAAAATGCAGAATTGGCATTTGTTATCTACGTTCTTACTAAAATTGATGCCAAGATATAGATGGTGCAAAGACAACCACCATTCACGTGTATAGCTATTTTCGGTTGCATTTGTTACTGAGATTTTGGAATTGTGTATATTTAAATGTCATCTTCAAATGAAGAGGGGGTGGGGATGTATTTTTCCAGAGAGTAACGTGAAAGGGAGAAAGAGATGAGTGGAGTCAAGAGTGTATTCAAGGGTAGATTGGGAAAATAATAAAAAAAGGATGGTATATTTAGCAAATATGAGGGTGTAAATAGAAAAGGCCTTAGTGGGGCTATTTGTCTCAGCATTTGCCCACTCCAAAACTTTGGGGTTGCATGTCATGATGGAGTTTCTTACCTTGGAAGGAAATTTGAATCATACATCCTTTTATTTGAATCCTACACCTCCCATTGCATTTGTAACATTACATTTTGGAATTGACTTTTCAGAATATAATGGGAAGTACAAGATTCAATAGGAAAATGCAGGAAACAAATATTTCTTTGAAGTGAGGATGCTTATGTTTAAGGACCTTGTTACGGGCCCTACCAGCGTTCTGTTAGAGAGTAGTCTCTAGGCTTAGGTCCTTCTTGTATATAAAAAAAAAAAAGTTGGATTCAATTAGTAAGGATCACATTCATGCGTCAAAAGGCCGTAAATTTAACTCTCAAAATTAATGTAAAGATTTTGTTAGTGGATAAATTAGTTCAAAGCTTATATAAGTTATAAACTACGAAGTTACAAGTTGAAAAACTAAATTTTTTTAGGCTAGGTAATTTAATTACAAGTGCTTGATAAGATAAACTGATAAGTTAGTTTTAATGTAATTCGTAATTTGATAAGATAAAATATGTTTGAGATCTTTATAAAATTTAAAAAGTATTAATTTTATCTCTTAAAAAATTTACTAATCTAGCTGGTGTAAATAATTTGTAAATAAAATTATTCGTTGTCTTATCTAGCTGCGTATCCCACTCTGGCTTCTAATGCTGCATCTACAGTGTTATGTTGTACTGCATATTTCATTATTGAATAATTTAATGCTTGTGTTTTTCTTACTCCCCTTGAAGACTTTTTTCTTGTAAATTTTAATTTACTGTAGATGATTAGCCAAATAAGCTGAGTGGACCCTGGATATACATCTTTGGTATTTATGAATGTCAGTACTCATTTTGCATTCAATCAATGCACGGGGCAGACTTGTAAGTTTGCACATGCATGTGACAGACTACAGGTGCAGCAAGTGTGTTGAGTGGACTTGCAACCTTTTGGGATTTCACTATTGCAATAAAGCACCCGGCATTAACAAGCTTTATTGGAAGCTGCTAATGACGGGTAATAACAGGTTTTTAACCAGGAAAATAAAAATAATACTAGCTAGTTTTTTAATTCATAGTAGCTTAGTTTTGCTAATTAGATATTAAAAAATTATAAATTAAGTTACATATGAAAAAAGTAAATAATAATTGTTTAATGAAAAACAATTAACTTATTTTTTTCATACTACCTGCATTTTTATTTAATTATAATTCATGTTTAATTCATAGTAACTTAGTTTTGCTAACTAGACTAATTCAATGATTATTTGATTACAATAAATTAATTTATAACTGTGATAGTCATATAATTTATATTTATAATATATACATATGAAAAAAAATTACATTTGGCATCTCCAGGAGTTCTACAAATTAAATTCATTTCTAATAAATTAAATTGATTTCTAATAACTATAAAACCTACATGTAGCATTAATTGGTTTAATGGAAATATTTTCTTTAAAGTATTCCATGTTATTATATCAATTGGTTTAATTAAATTGATTTCTACTAACTATGAAAACCTACATGTAGCATTAATTGGTTTAATTGAAATATTTTTTTAACGTAATCCGTGTTATTATATCAATAGACACGAGACAAAAATTAAATAACGTGAATTTTAATATCAAACTAAGTTCAGTAAAAAAAATATATCATCTATTAATTTGGTCTCTATAAAAATAAACATATTTTTATTGGTCCTCAATAATAATTTCAATCAAATTACAAATAAATTAAACAATTTATCATGGTTAACCTTTCCCCTAATGAATTAAATAATTTTTGGAGGCTAAACATTCCTAAAGATAGGAAGCTTTCTTCATTTCCTGAATAATTGTCTGATACTTTCTAATGAAATTATGGATGAAGATGAAACAATAGTAAATTATGATGTGTTCTACTTGAAAAGATATAAATAAAAAAATAATTAAATTCTTTAATCACGTAGCAGAGTTTCCTCTAAGGATAAATAAAAATATATTTTATTTGTACAGGACCAAATTAATATAAAAAAATTTATAAAGATAAAATTAATATTTTTTAAATTTTACAAGAATTTCAAACATATTTTACTATTTAATATTTTAAATATTTGCATTTATTTTTCTAATATCCTATCATCTTTAAAAATAGGACAATAATTTTTTGTTATTAAAGGATAGTAAATATTTGGTGATTTTAAAAAATAAAATTTTAATAAAATAATATTATTAAAAATCATTTTTTAGTATTTAATTTTATATTAATAATACTTTTTTAAAATAAAAAAATATATATATAATTTTATTTTTTTTAATCAACTTTTGCTTAGTGACCAAATATTTAAAAAAAAAATAAACAATATATTAATTCATTAAAATAAATAATTTAACGTTAAAAAAATAAATAAAATCCAAAGTTTCATAATTGCTAAAAAAAATATGATTATTATGTTCATAAATTCCAATTTAATAAAATTTCCACCTGAATCTAAGAAAAAGTAAAAGAAGAGAGAGTGGTAGTTCATAAATTTTTAGTTGACGCTCCCCTTAAAAATAAAATAAAAACTGTTTAGTTGACGCCGACACTCATAACTCATCGCATCGATGAAAACTGACATTAGGTTGCTTTCAGTATGATCATTTGACATTTTCTTCGAACTTATTTAGTCTTTTGAACAGGAAAAAAAAAAAGTTTTTTTAATAGTAATTTTCATTCTTTTAAAATTTTAAATTTTTTTATTTTAATTTTTTTATTGTTAAATCAATACATTTTATTCATATATTTTTTA